>NC_142934.1:31798097-31803097 GCF_046866305.1 Octopus bimaculoides
ATATATATATATATATATATATATATATATATATATATATATATATATATATATATATATATATATATATATATATATATATATATATATATATATATATATATATATATATATATATATATATATATATATATATATATATATATATATATATATATATATATATATATATATATATATATATATATATATATATATATATATATATATATATATATATATATATATATATATATATATATATATATATATATATATATATATATATATATATATATATATATATATATATATATATATATATATATATATATATATATATATATATATATATATATATATATATATATATATATATATATATATATATATATATATATATATATATATATATATATATATATATATATATATATATATATATATATATATATATATATATATATATATATATATATATATATATATATATATATATATATATATATATATATATATATATAATGTTCAGGTGCAATAAACACTGTAAACAAACAGGAAACAACTTCTATCTCATTCCAGGGAGAAAAACTAGAGGTAGTCGATAGCTTCCGCTATCTGGGTGATCAAGTTAGTAGTGGGGTGGGTGCGCTGAAAGTGTAACTGCTAGAATAAGAATAGCCTGGGCCAAGTTTAGAGAGCTCTTACCTCTGCTGGCGACAAAGGGACTCTCACTCAGAGTAAAAGGCAGACTGTATGACGCATGTGTACGAACAGCCATGCTACATGGCAGTGAAACATGGGCTGTGACTGCTGAGGACATGCGTAAGCTCGCAAGGAAGGAAGCCAGTATGCTCCGCTGGATGTGTAATGTAAATGTGCATACCCGCAGAGTGTAAGTATCTTGAGACAAAAGCTGAACAGAAGAAGCATCAGTAGTGGTGTGCAAGAGAGACGATTGCGCTGGTTTGGACATGTGGTGAGAATGAATGAGGATAGCTGCGTGAAAAAGTGCCACTCCCTAACAGTTGAAGGAACCCGCGGAAGAGGTAGGCCCAGGAAGATCTGGGCTGAGGTGGTGAGGCAAGACCTTCGAACATTGGGCCTCACCGAGGCGATGACTACTGACTGAGACCTTTGGAAATGTGCTGTGCGTGAGAAGACCCGGCAAGCCAAGTGAGATCGTTGCCAGGGCCCCTGGACTGGCTCTTGTACGGGTGGCACATAAGATGTACCATCCTGAGCGTGATCATTGCCAGTACCCGCTTGACTGGCCTTGTAGGGTTTTCGAGCGAGATCGTTGCCAGTGCCCCTGGACTGGCTCTTGTGCGGGTGGCACATAAAGGACACCATTTCGAGCGTGGCCGTTTTCGTGCAGGTGACACGTAAAAGCACCCACTACACTCTCTGAGTGGTTGGCGCTAGGAAGGGCATCCAGCTGTAGAAACTCTGCCAAATTAGATTGGAGCCTGGTGTTGCCATCCGGTTTCACCAGTTCTCAGTCAAATCGTCCAACCCATGCTAGCATGGAAAGCGGACGTTAAACGATGATGATGATGATGATGATGATATATATATATATACACACAACAAGCTCCTTTTAGTTCCCATCTCCCAGATTTGATCACAAGGCTTTGATTGGCCCTGTGCTTTAATAGAAGACACTTACCTCAAAATCACATGAAACTTTAGACCAATAAAGTTTGTACCAGACTGAGTTATACTCCCCACCTCTGGCATGGCTTCTGTTAAATGACTGAAAATAATTTAAAAAATAAAACAAAATTCAATAGAAGACTTTTATTAGTTAAAATATTATAATCAAAATACATTCTCAATTAAGCCCAATCAGATTCTCTATAGCTGGATACTGCCAGTCATTTTCAGCCAAAGATTTTGCCTTTTGACGTAAATTTTTCATCCGTTGTTCATGGAGATCTGAAAAATAAATAATTATAACCTAAGATGATAATTAAAGCACTTTATCAATTTTAGGAATAATAATTTTTTATTTTTTATTCTTTACGGTTTAATATAAGAGAGAAAAAAAAAGGAACATAATCATGAAGGTGAAAACAGGTTAAACAGAATAGTTTTGTGATGTAAATAGTATGTCGAAGACCACTATCTTGATGCAATTCAAAGTTTATAGATACATGGAAGATGCTTTGTGATATTTAATTCTCTTCAGAGTTCAAATCCTGCCAGGGTCAACTTTGCTTTTGAAATTAATAAACTAAGTTGATTAAATCAATTGTATTCTCCATTTGTGGCCTTGTACCTATATTAGAGATTATTTTTATTCCCCATAGTTTCATGTCCACATTTCCATGCTTGCTTGGGCAGACAATTTGTTGAGACAGGTTTTTTGTAGCTTGATGCCCTTCCTGTTGCCAACCCTCACTTGGAAAACAGGAAATGATATTGTGTGTATGATGCTGATGTTCATTTGCAATCATCACATGTCAAGACAAGGGAATATACATGCACACACACATATAAAACAGGCTTCTTTCAGTTTTCATCTACTAAATCCACTCATGAGGATTTGGGAAGCCTAGGGCTACAGTAGAAGACATTTGCCCATGGTGCTGTGCAGTGAGACTGAAACTGAAACCACATGGTCGGAACACAAGCTTCATAACCACATACCCACATCTGCATCTAAGTATTTGACAGTATTTAATGATATCCCTTTCAGTTCAGATCTTGTAGGTGTCTTCACCTTCCTTCAGGGCTAATGAAATAAGTACCAAACACTCAATTTGTTCCCTACCCTAAAAATTGTGGCTTTGAGCCAAAATGAATTATTTTTGTTGTTTCCTTCCTAAATACTGAAGTCAATATAATTGATGATAGACTACTAAACTTGTAGTCATCTATCTATCTAAAAACTCATTTGTTTCTTAGATTATATACAAGCATTTACCTCAGATGAGATCATTCTTATGATCTTACTGAGCAAAGATTATCCCAGGCTTCCAGGTGCTAAGCTAATGTGAGGCTGATCTTCAGGATATGATGTTCATCTATCAAACAATCCAGGTAGAATTGAACTTAACTTTGAATCCCTGACTAGCTTGTCTTTTCTGAAGATCAATAGATTTCACCTGTACTTGAGAAAGGAATGAAAACCAAAATTCATCCCATTCCTTATACCATATAGGAAACAGCTATAAGATTTTAGGTAGCATAGGGATGTAAAAATCTAAATCCCTATGGAGTCCTTTATAGACATTTGGAGAAGAAAGGAATTTAATACAGGGTGGAAAATTTCATAAAATTCACCACTTGAATTTTGTACCTGTCCCTATATTCTTTTCAATTATACCACTGGGTAAAGGGGAAGGGGTGGGAAATCTCACCCCCCACCTCTCCTGAGAATCCTCCTTAACCTTCCTATTACTCACCCTCCATAAATGTCTAACGGTTGTACATGTACATATTAGACACTGGAAAGGGTTAGAGGCGATGTCATGCACCCTACACGAACCAAGTTAACTTGATGTCTGTCTTTCTTAATATTTAATTATAAGAGAATATGTTGTTACCAAAAACATTAAAACTTTACTGACTTGATTAATCTGTCACTAAACCAGGATTTTATATGGAGAATTGCAACAACAACACAAGCTACCCTGTGGTGATATGGTACCAACTATCAATGATCTCAAAATGCATGTTTCCAAACATTGCACAAAAATTTAGCAACAGTCAATGGCTATGTGAGCAAGCCATCTTAGCTCCATGTAATGATGCTATCAACAAAATCAATTGGGATCTCTTGCAGCGGTTGCCAGGACAAGAACAGTCTTTCAAATCCATCGACACTGTCATTGATCAGAACCAAACTATAGTTTTTTCAACTGAGTTCCTGAACTCTCTATGACCATCTCATAACCTAACACTTAAAATGAGGGCCCCAATCATGCTGCTCAGGAATCTGGATCCACCTCACCTGTGCAATGGCACCAGACTGGTAGTGAAAATAATACCTCATGTCCTAGAAGCAGCAATTATAACTGGGAAATGTAAGGCTGAGGATGCCAGTAATCCCTGACTGGCCCCCATGCCAGTGGCATGTAAAAAGCACCATCCGAATGTGGCTGATGCCAGTATCCACAACTGGCTCCTGTGCTGGTGGCACATGGGAAGCACTATCTGAGCGTGATTGAAGCCGGGCACGCCTGACTGGCTCCTGTGCCGGTGGCTCATAGGAGACACCTGCTACACTCTAGGAGTGGTTAGTGTTAGGAGGGGCATCCAGCTGTAGAAGCATTGCCGAATTGGATTGGAGCCTGGTGCAGCTGCTGGCTCTCCAGACCTCAGTCAAGCCATCCAACCCATGGTAGCATGGAAAGCAGACGTTAAATAATGATGATGTGTGTGTGTGTGTGTGTCTGTGTTCATATATATATATATATATATGTATGTATGCGTGTATATATTTCTGTATGCATATATATATATATATATATGTATGCGTGTATATATGTATGCATGTGTGTGTATATGTATGCATGTGTGTGTATATGTATGCATGTGTGTGTATATGTATGCATGTGTGTATATATGTATGCATGTGTGTATATATGTATGCATGTGTGTATATATGTATGTATGTATGTGTGTATATATGTATGTATCATCATCATCATCATCATCGTTTAACGTCCGCTTTCCATGCTAGCATGGGTTGGACGATTTGACTGAGGACTGGTGAAACCGGATGGCAACACCAGGCTCCAGTCTGATTTGGCAGAGTTTCTACAGCTGGATGCCCTTCCTAACGCCAACCACTCAGAGAGTGTAGTGGGTGCTTTTACGTGTCACCCGCACGAAAACGGCCACGCTCGAAATGGTGTCTTTTATGTGCCACCCGCACAAGCCAGTCCAGGGGCACTGGCAACGATCTCGCTCGAAAATCCTACAGGAGCCAGTCAGGCGGTACTGGCAACGGCCACGCTCAAAATGGTGCATCTCATGTGCCACCCGCACAAGAACCAGTCCAGGGGCACTGG
>NC_142934.1:31805597-31915597 GCF_046866305.1 Octopus bimaculoides
CCAACTTGCTGAGACATTTACGAAAGGCTATCAAGACCAAATGTCCAGGAAAAGTGACAAAAGGGGTCCTGTTTCATCAGGACAACATTCCAGAACATAAGTCCTTGCTTTCAATGGTTGCTGTGCATAACTGTAGCTTTGAATTGGCTGATCACCCTCCCTATTCTCCTGGTTTGACCCTGTAGTGACGTCCTATTGGCGCCAAAAGGCCGACGCCATTGCTGAATCCTTAACCACGCATGCGTGGGTTTAAAACATCGAAGCGTTCCCGCTATTAGACTGTCTCTTACAAAGCCAGACAGCGACCAAGCAAGACGTCTAAGCAAGCTCTCCCATTTGAGTGTGGTTGAACCAAGTTGTCTCTATAACGACACCAGCTTGAAGAACAGTACATCTACATTTCAGGCTACTCTAAAACCGGACAATTAGAAGCTGTTTTATTTTCCACCGAACAATAAATATTTATTGTTGTTGATCAGTTTGGAGTTTCTGCGTTCAGTTCTCTTCCAATTTAATGTAGGAAAGTTAGGCGTATATCTAAAGATATATAACCCACTCTCCTAAAACCCCATCTGACTATCATTTGTTCCCCAACATGAAAAAACACTTGGCTGGGAACAAATATCACAGTAATATCGTTATATCTGCTGTTGATAACGTTTTTGACCAACAGGATGAAAGCTTCTTCACCAATGGGATCCAAGCACTGCAACACCAATGGAAGAAGCGTGTGGACCACAAGGGAGACTATATTGAAAATAAACCTCATTTGGTCACATTTTATGACAGGATCCTAGTCAGCCTATGAACTTTCAGCCAACCCTCATCCAGGACTGGTTTGAACTACAAGGGCAATGGACAGGAAAAAGGCTGAAGAGGGATATGTCCAGCAGAGTGTAGTGGGATGTGTAGCAAAATGTGTTGTTGATGAATCAATGTAAGTTGTTAAGTGTAGCAGATTATGCTAGGCATGTTTGACCAGCATTTAAGGAAAACAAAAATGAAGAATAGGAATACAGTTTTCATTATTTATTCGGTCACAGTTGTATTTACTTGTCAAATACTCGAAACAAATATGCCGCTACATAAAACAGCCAACTACGAGTCAGCAAAGTAAAAATGGAAGAAAGAGAATGTTGATAGGAAAAGATAGTACAAAACATATTTTGTGTGTGTGTGTATACGTTTGTCATTTGGCTGTGTTGTGCTGGTTTTCTATCTCGTTTGCAACTGCTAACTGCTGTGTGTCACTGACTAATTGTTGGCTGGTCACTGTTTGCCAGTTGCTGGTTAACTGGTGTGTGTCTACGGGATCCATATTTATAATGGCCTCTTCTAGCTAGAAGGATGGATATACCATCTGAACTTTCCATGACACAGCCCAGGTCAGAGGTTGAGTGGAAACTTCTCCATCACTTTTTGACAGGACAAAGAAATTTTTCACCCCTCGTCAGCCAATAGTGGTGGATCGGGCAAGTGTGAATCCTTAGATTCAGTTTCAAATCTCAGCCAGGAAAATAAAATGTAGCTTCCACACTAATCCCCCTCAGCCAGCAGAGGACTGCTATAACCTGAAAGAAAACTAAATAGATTGATTTCTTAAAGTATATAGTAGTTCCTATTTCTCTGCCAATAGATACCATTGGAATTATTGAAGGTGACACAACTAAAAGTGCTCTTAAAGATATATTGGATATGCTTCTTACATTCCTTGAAACTTTTGTTATTTTCAAAATTGTTGTGTAACTAAAGTGGGGCAGGGGTGAACAATGGTTAAAATCTATGAAAATTGCATACACTTTTCGGCAATGCTATGACATCCCAAAATAATATGAGAAATATTTCCAAAAAAGCTAAGCTCCAAATTGTATTGCAATTCTGAACAAGAGGCGAGTTTTTTTCTCAACACAAGATTCCATCAGAAGGAAGTGAAACACACAGAATGGATATCCTGCCTGCAGCAGATATGAATTTACAAGAGTTTGTTAGCCCAAAACCTTACCTACAGAGATGTTTTAGTATATTACTCAACCTTTAACACAGTAAACTTATAAATTCAATAATTCCGTAAAAACTGCGTTTACAGAGCTTTTGTTCAGTAGAGGATTCATACCATTGTTCATTTCAGGTAAGAAATACCGGTAAACCATACCAACCTGCTAAGACCATAAACATAGAGCCAACTTAAAACGGATGTGTGTGTAACCAACTTCAATACTGCATCACTTGAAGCCACTACACAATGCCAGGTTATACGGAATTCAAAACCGCATATTTTCGACATCAATGACAGTCAATATAAAGATCCCCACCTGGGAACAAGAAAAATTAACCAGTTGGTGGGGGTTAACAAGTATGTGGAAAAGGAATATGAAAAAAATGCGTGCCAACAACTCTGGGGGTGGGGAGGGAACTTTCAGAAAATTCACAAGATCAGATTTTTCTGACATAACTTCCGGTAAAATTGATATATATTGATCTTTTCTTACAGAATCCCACATTTTGGGTTATGGAGGATCCGATTCTGAAAAAATAATTTTCAAAGCATCGCATTTTCAAATTTTCAGTTAGCCCCTCCCTATCTTTCACTTTTCCCAGAATTTTTTTTTTTTTTTTTGCGAAATACATAAAAAAATACAAAGATTATCATTCTGAAAAAAAATTGGTATGCAAAATTTCAATTTTTCAAAAAGAATATATATATATATATACATCATTCACCATGATAGATCGCTAACCACTACATACATTTTTTTTTGTCTCTCCTTGTTTCTTTCTGTAGAAGAGCGTAGGCTCGAAACATTAAAGACTTTTTCAATTCCCGAGCATTATACTAATGCATCGGGTTGCTTTCTACACCACCTGTCTTTGTCTTTTGTTTTTTTGTGAATTCTCCCTTATATATATATATATATATATATATATATATATATATATATATACACACACACACACACCCTCAGGTCTTCAAGCAGGCTGTCCACATGCTAGAAATAATAGCCAAATCTCACAAAACTGCGATAACATAATGCAATCAATCTACTCACCTTTCTGCAAAGGTTTCTTTCAAAGTAATTTCCCGCAGTAATATGACAAAGTATTCATATGAAATTAAAGTGGGGTTTTTTTTCAAACTTTCTTTTTTAAACATTTTTTCGAATTTTTTTTCCATCAATCTACGTGGGGAAAATACGGAGATTAAGAATATGGAAAAAAATAAACACAAATTCAAATTTTTTATGAAAAACTCCGACCCAAAATCCCCCACCCAGCCATCCCACTGTCTAAATGTGAAAATGAACGGTTGTTTTGTCTGTTTCTGTATGCGTTCTCGTAAAAGGCTTGAGAGAGAGAGAGAGAGAGTGTGTGCGTGTGTGCGTGCGTGCGTGCGTGCGTGTGTATATATATGTATATATATATTTTTTTTGGGAAAATTGAAATTTTACAAACCAAGTTTTTTCAGAATCGTAATCTTCGTATTTGTCTATATATTTAGCAAAAAAAAAATCCGGGAAAAGTGAAAAGTAAGGGGGGTGGGGAGTAATTGAAATTTTGAAAATGCGATTTTTTGAGATTTTTTTTTTTCTTTCAGAATCAGATCCTCCATAACCAAAAACATAGAATTCCGTAAAAAAAAAAAAATCAATATATATATATAATAATACAAATGATATATGAGCATATGCATGTATACATACATATATGTACATACCTACATCTACGTGTATATATAGATGCATATTCGGGTACAGGACGTCAAAAAAGGAACAGGAACATAAACAAAACACATAGGAAAACAGACAAGCCACTTATGGAACTTTTCCTTCATCAGCTGCCTCTATTCTAAACTAGGCGTTTCGAAGATGAGGCAGATATATATATATATATATATATATATATATCCATTTTTACCAGAAGTTATGACAGAAAAATCAGATCTTGTGAATTTCCCGAAAGTCCTCTCCCCACCCACCGCGGGTCGTCAGAGCACATTCTTTTTTTTTTCATATTCGTTTTCCACATACTTATTAACACCCCCAAGATCTTTATATTGATCGCAATGACTACATACATATATATAGCCGGTGCACGACTATTTACAAAAGCAACCTTTTATAAATGTAAACCAAGTGGTTAAGAACATAACCTTTTCATACACCAGTCTCTGGTAAGTGTCTATTACTACTACCAACAAAAGTATTCATTACTTTAAAACCAATAACTGTTGTACTAACCTCTCCATAAACCACAGCTGTTAACCGCAATGTGTAGGGATTACAAAGGAGCTCCTTTAGAAGCGCACCTCTCCAAGAAAATGAAATGCAATTGAAAAAAAAAGTTATGAAAATGAAAAATATATACAAAATAAATGATGTATGCAAAAAAAAATTAGAAAGATTCACCCATTTTAAAATATTTTATACTAAAAAGTAAAGTGGTTGTGTGGTAAGTAGCTTGCTTACCAACCACATGGTTCCGGGTTCAGTCCCACTGCGTAGCACCTTGGGCAAGTGTCTTCTACTGTAGCCTCAGGCCGACCAATGCCTTGTGAGTGGATTGAGTAGACGAAAACTGAAAGAAGCCCGTCGTATATATATATATATATATATATATATATATATATATATATGTGTGTGTGTGTGTGTGTGTATGTGTGTCTATATGTTTGTGTGTCTGTGTTTGTCCCCCAACATCGCTTGACAACCGATGCTGGTTTCTTTATGTCCCCGTAACTTAGCGGTTCGGCTAAAGAGACCGATAGAATAAGTACTAGGCTTACAAAGAATAAGTCCTGGGGTCGATTAGCTCGACTAAATGGTGGTGCTCCAGCATGGCCACAGTCAAATGACTGAAACAAGTAAAAGAGTAAACGGAAAACGGGCACTCGCGAATGTAAACAAACATGTCGGACGATACAAGGAGCGGTAATTTACTTTTACCAATCAGGTATTATTAATGATACTAAGAGCCCGACAACATCATTTGCAAATTCTTGATTGTTTTTAATCGGATTTTTTTACTGTGCACATTCGTTAGGGTTAGTTAATGGCCTTTTCTGTTGTTCCCAAATCTCTTCCGAGACCAATTAAAGTCATAGAATTAAAAATTCCTCATTCGGGCACAAAATTTGACATAATAGTATGTCTTGGTTATAAACTGAATTTCAAGAAACAGATTGTGAAACGGTCTTCGTACAATTCGCAGACGATATTGTCGGGCCCCTCGTATCATTAATAATTGTTGGCACTTCGTCGCTTACGACGTCGAGGGTTCCAGTTGATCCGATCAACAGAACAGCCTGCTCGTGAATTTAACGTGCAAGTGGCTGAGCACTCCACAGACACGTGTACCCTTAACGTAGTTCTCGGGGATATTCAGCGTGACACAGTGTGACAAGGCTGACCCTTTGAATTACAGGCACAACAGAAACAGGAAGCAAGAGTGAAAGTTGTGGCGAAAGAGTACAGCAGGGTTCGCCACCATCCCCTGCCGGAGCCACGTGGGGGCTTAAGGTGTTTTCGCTCAATAAACACTCACAACGCCCGGTCTGGTAATCGAAACCGCGATCCTATGACCGCAAGTCCGCTGCCCTAACCACTAGGACATTGCGCCTCCACTCATTTATAATACCTGGCTGGCAAAAGTAAATTATCGCCCCTTTTATCGTCCGACATGCTTGTTTATATTCGCAAGTGCCCGTTTTCGGTTTTTTTCTTCTTTTTTTTTAATATAAAATATTTAAAAATGGGTGAATCTTTCTAATTTTTTGGCATCCATCATTTATCTTCTATATATTTTCCATTTTCATAACTTTTTTTTAATTGCATTTCATTTTCTTGGAGAGGTGCGCTATTACAAATATTTAGTGTAAACCGCACTCAATCCTACAGTATAATGAGGGATATTTGGCTGTTAGTCTTCCTACATTATTTGGTAACAGACATTTGCCTAATGTAATATTTCGAGTTAACGAAGAATTACAGGCATAACTACAGGGTAAAACCCTGTAGTTATGCCGAATTACAAATATTATAAAATCGTCCCAATCGAATAAATCTTGATATTACGTGAGTTAGAAATTATTTATTTCAAGAAAAGGCGGAAAATACTACTTACCAGACACTCTTTCACCTTCAACACTAGGCGACCTAAAGAGTTGTTTCCTTAATTCTAGAGGTACATTAGACATGTCGAAATTATTTACTTAAATAACATTAAAAAAAGTGAGGACAGACAACAATATCAAACGCTCTGCTTACTCTTCCTGAGATTATTCCGTTGTAATCGTATAACGGAATACAAGAATGGAAGAATACACTTTCGGATTTAGATATTAAAGGAATAGTCTATTCTTTAAATAGGTTGAGCCTCGTTTTGATTGAAAACGTCTTTTCATCGGTATAACATCCATTCTACTTTACAAAAATGCAGTGGAGTGATTCGAATTACGATGCCCACGAACCTTCGGTATATATTTATTAATATTTTATCTTACGAAATTCTTCTTCAATTATCTTTTTTTTTTCTTTCTATTCTGAAAATTCTGTAATCCTCGTGATCTCTGTCGCGTGTATCTTGCCGCCACATGGTTTACAATGTGTCCAGTTACATTAACATGGTGGAACTTCCTTTCAGATTTACCTCAAATTGTCAGGAGTTTCCTTTTAATAACGCAATAATTTCTTACCAATTGTTTTATATGAAACTTCTCCCACTTATATAAGAATATAGTTAAATTATTTCGCTTCACTAAGCTTTAATTTCCTGCAGCCATAAAAACAAGCGAAGAAAAAAATTTTACCGGCATATGTCGAGCATTTCCTACATCTGCTTCTTTTCACTGAGTAAAGGCCTTGCATTTTTAGATAATGAAGCAAACAGTTATATGTAATCCTTCGTTTTGACTCTGCGAAACCAAAAGAAAAACTGGCTTGTTTCCGTGACAACTTGACAATTCACTTCAGATATCGCATCTTAATACGATGTGAATAGTTTTGTGACCATAATGCTCATGAGGAATTTCGGGGAATTTAGTAAAATAGAGTATTTCCATTTATCGTAGATCATGCCGCTGTTTAGAATATATCAACAAAAGATTCTTTATGTGGTGGAAGATATTTGTATGGATATGAACACTTAAAAGAAAGTGATGTAGTATTAAAACGTTAATACTGGGTATAGCAAGCATTCAGTTTGGCTGTTTATGATCTTTATCAAAACGATGACTTCTCATATATATATATATATATATATATATATATATATATCTTATTTCAGTCATTTGACAACGGACCGCCATGAAGAGTTTTTAGTCGAACAAATCGATCCCCGTACTTTTTTTTTTTTTGAGGCTATAGTAAAAGACACTTGCCACGCAGTGGGACTGAACCCCAGATCCATGTGATTGGGAAGCAATGGAAAGACTTCCTCCCGGGGTGGGGGGTACTAAAGGAAGTCTTGCCAGAAGCAGTATATGTTCAAATCTTCCCTTGGCCAACTTTTTATCCCCCCACCGGTCGATATGAACCCCAGTTAAGTACTGGTGTGTGTGTATCATCATGGTTCGTTTAACGTCCGCTTTCCATGCTAGCATGGGTTGGACGATTTGACTGAGGACTGGTGAACCAGATGGCTACACCAGGCTCCAATCTGATTTGGCAGAGTTTCTACAGCTGGATGCCCTTCCTAACGCCAACCACTCCAAGAGTGTAGTGGGTGCTTTTACGTGCCACCGGCACGAAGGCCAGTCAGGCGGTACTGGCAACGGCCACGCTCAAAATGGTGCATTTTACGTGCCACCTGCACAGTCCAGCGACACTGGCAACGATCTCGCCCGAATGACTTTTCACGTGCCACCGGCACAAGTGCCAGGAAGGCGACGCTGGTAACGATCACGCTCGGACGGTGCTCTTAGCGCTCCACTGGTACAGGTGCCATCATGATTTCAATTTCGCTTGCCCCAACAGGTCTTCGCAAGCAGAGTTTAGTGTCCAATGAAGGAGACGTTGGCATGGGGGCCAGTCGTCGAATTTAGTTCGATTTCGATTTTGATTTCACTTGCCTCAACAGGTCTTTGCAAGCGGAGTTTAGTGTCCAATGGAGGAAAAGTATGCATAAGTGGGCTGGCTACATCCCTAGCAGAGGCCTTGGATTTTGGTCTCACTTGGCTTGCCTGGTCTTCTCACGCACAGCATATTCCTAAGGTCTCGGTCACAAGTCATTGCCTTGGTGAGGCCTAATGTTCAGAGGTCATGCTTCACCATCTCATCCCAGGTCTTCTTGGGTCTGCCTCTTCCACAGGTTCCCTCAACTGCTAGGTTGTGGCACTTTTTCACACAGCTATCCTCATCCATTCTCGCCACGTGACCATACCAGCGCAATCGTCTCTCTTGCACACCACAACTGATGCTTCTTAGGTTCAACTTTTCTCTCAAGGTACTTACACTACTAACTTATTCACCTAAATAGCAGAAGCTATCAACTACGTCTAGTTTTTCTCCCTGAAATGTGGCAGAAGTTTTCTGCACATTTTCAGTGTTTATTGCTCCTGAACATCTGCCACATACAAAAACTTCCTAATTAACCTTTCTTTGATATTACTGCACCATGTGTCCATAGCTTTCACTGGGTACATCTTATAGAGTTTCTACCTATGCCTTTTCTACAGATTGAGCAGGGCCACACACGTGTGTATGTATACATGTGTGTATATAGACAGTTGCATACAGAAGTGCTGATCACTTAAAATGAATGGAACTTGTGGAAGACATGGGACGAAGTATTGAAGGTCGATCTCGCGACACTGGACCTTATAAAGGAAATGACAAAGATATTTGGTGCTTTGATGTACTCAAGAAGACCACAGCAGAATTGATACCGGTGCTGGTCCACATAAAAAGAACCCAGTACACTCTGTGGAGTGGTTGCCATTTGGAAGGGCATCCAACCGTAGAAACCATGCCAGAACAGACAATGGAGCCTGGTGCAGCCCCTGGCCTTACCAGCTCCAGTCAAACCATCCAGCCCGTGTGTAGGTGTGGAATAAGTATCGTGTCAAATTTATTTATATAATTGTTAAATTAATCTGTTATTCTATTTTACAGGATGCTTATGGTGGGTACTCAGATTATGAAGCTCATTCAGGTAAGGAAATTTACCTACACTTCATTTAGCTGTTGAATATCTTCATTTTTTTTTTTTTTTTCCAACCCAAATTTTAGCAGTTTTGTACTTCATTAAAGCACCATTCCAATTTTACCATGATATATACCAGGTGCAGGTATGGCTACATGGTTAAGAACCTTGCTTCTCAACCATGTGGTTTTGCATTCAGTCCCACTGCATAGCACCTTGGGTAAGTGTCTTCTGCAATAGCCTAGGGAAAACCATATCTATTTATCTATATATATACACATACGTATGTATGTAGCCTTGTCTTGATACCATGTGGTGATTGTAGATGTGCCTCACCATCATACAAGCATTGTTGTTTGTTTGTTTCCTGTTTTCCATTGGGGAAATATTGCTTTCTTCTGAAACTGATGATTGACCACAGGTAGAGCATTCAGCCATAGAGAATCTACTTTAACAAATTCCACCTGGCCCATGCCAGCATAGAAAAGTGGATGTTGAAATGATGGTGATACATGTATGCAGTTATGGCTGAGTAATTAAGAAGTTCTGTTTGCGATCATGAGGTTCCAGGTTCAGTTTTGCACATGTGTCTTTATCATAGTCTCAGATCAACCAAAGCCTTCTGGATGAATTTGGGTGGACAGAAACTGTAGAAGACTGTCAGATAGATTGTTCTTGTAATTCAAAGGTTCAGTCCACTTATATTTGTATCCCTCTAATTCTAGTTAAAAAATGTTTTTGTGGGTTCATGTGCCTGTGGAATACTTGGTCACTTTGTGTGCTAGTTTAATTAGCAGGTTGTTCATTATTGAGGGAGGTGGCTTTATGCAAGATACTGAGAAGTTAATATATGATACAGGGACCTGAACAGGTGTCTTGCTGTGGAGGAAATAATTGGAAAAAGTGAATAGATGATGTATGTATGTGTGTTGGTGGACTCATAGGGGTACTGTTAAGTGAAGTATGGCATGCCTTGATACTTAACACATAAAGTGTGACGGGCCATGATCATGGCCTAAATAGATGCATTTAATTTATGGGCTTTTGTTGGGGTCTAATGTCATTCAAATGCTCCAATACCCCCCAGAATGCAAGAGGGCTAATAGTTCAACTAATGACTTTTCAGATGATGTAAAACTTGCTACCATTATATACTAAGGGGATGTTTTAACTATTTTTCATCTTTTGTGTATGCATGGTAGTCTCATTTTCATAAAATGTGCTCTGCAGCCCATGCTCTGTAAGTGCAAATCCCAGCACTATGGGTTAAGCTTGGTGGACTCCTTCCAGAGAAAAAGAGAGAAGAATCAACTCTAGCATTAAACTGGTATTTATTTTTTGAATTCAGAACACCACTGGTGTGATCACCACAAAGCTTTCTAACAACTCTGCCAAGAGATGTATGTTCTGGGTCCATCATTGTCTAGAGCAGTCATGGGCATACTGACCAGCAAAACTTTCTGAATGGCATGTTAACGAAAAAATTACCTTGAGTATTTCTTTTAGTAATGCAGCTCACCTGAATGTGAGCCATGTTTCATATGGCCTACTTCTCGAAAAAGATTGTCTATACCTGACCTAGATGGTTAAAATTACCTTGACATTGTGGGGTTATTCCCTTCACTTGCTCCACTTGCTTTTTCTTCTCTCATTGCTCTCCCATTATACACTCTTTATTGCAATGCTTTGAGCAAATGGACATACTGTAAAGTGAGCAACCAGTGAGGAGAGATAATGTAAGGTCAAGAGACCCTTTACTCTTGTTGAGGACATGACAACTTTTCTAATGCTGGTGCCATGATAAGATGCATTCAGTAGGCTCTGTGGTTGGCATCAGGAAGAGCATCCAGCCCCACAAATCTGATCAAAAATGAAACCTAAAGGTGAGGCTGGTTCTTCTTGCTTCACTTAGGTGGACAGTAGATTTGAATAAGAACCAAGTCAGACTGTGACAATTTTGTCCAACCCATACCAGCATGGAATTACTCTTTAATCATAGCTAATATAAATGTTGGTTGGTTAGTTGATTTCCCCACTCAGAGAGAGAGAGTAACATTAAAAGGTGCAAGATGTGTGTTCATACTAGGAATGCTGACAGCTCAGACATTGAGTGAAAGAATCATAGTCAGAGGAAGAGGTGGGGAAGTGAATGACTAATAAATATTTTTCTTTTTAAAGTTAGTATTCATTTCATTATTTTGTATACGCACCAAGACATTTGATAAAAGTTGAATTATTATTATTGTATGGCAGGCCATATTTCCTGATATTACCATGGCAGCAAAAGTAAACTTCCAAAGTTACCCATCATACAACCCTGTAACTTTTGCAGGGAGAGGGTTAGTTGATTACATTGATCCCAGTGCTTGACTGGTACTTATTTTATCAACCCTGAAAGGATGAAAGTCGACCATGGTGGAATTTGAACTCAGAAAGTAAGGACGGATGAAATGCCACTAAGCATTTTTCCTGGTGTGCTAATGATTCTGATGCTCACTGCCTTTACACTAGTATAAAATAATAAGCATTACTGTGATGGATTGATGTATGTATGTGTGTGTGGAAATCTTCAATGAAATTAAGCTCAAACAATGAGAAGAAAATCCAGATAATGTGAACATCAGAGTTATCGAATCTATGTGTTGAAGGTGTTGTGTTTTGAAAGAATTTGGGTACCCAATCAAGTATTAGTATCATATGGTTTTGTTCTTCTCAATCTTTACTGCACACATTCTAACATTCATTTTTATGGTATTAACCCGTTAGTGTTCAGATTAATCTGTTAAATGTAATACTTTTTTCACTCAAATTGTTTTGAATTAATCATACATTATCTTACAGCTTTGAAGTTTCGGCGGTGTGATAGTTTATTCTTAGACTGTCAATGTAGGTTAGGTGTGAGAGGTTAGATATGGCCAGTTTGAATGTAAATCATGTAGGATATTTGGGCCGGATATGGCCAGCTTAAACACCAAAGGGTTAATACTGTCAATAGATGATGTTATGATTAATTTTTAAGTATTGTGTTTATCAAATAAAGGAGTAAAAATTTCTCTATTCATATATAGCTTGTCATAATAAATAGAAATAATTAATATTCAATCATCAATATTTTCTCGTCTTTAAGCCAGTGTATAATGTTTGTGTACATAATTTAGCATTGCTCAAATAATGTTTTTTTTTTTTTGTTTTTTTTACTAGGTGACACTTACCAGGATCAAGACTATTCTGAAAGTCATCATCAGTACAGCCAGCCAGACTATATTATTCCTGCAAACCTAAAGGACTTCCTGGTCTATTTTCATAAAGTTATCACTGACCAAGATCTATATGAGATTCAGAATGCCTATGAAAATGGGTAAGTATTACAGCTACTATTTTAAAAAACTGCTCAAACGATGGACATCTTCAAGGAAGTTGCAACTTAAGGTAGCTATGTTTGTCCAATCTAGATTGGTTGAAGTTTTTTGATCTTTTACTCAGTTCACACCACACTGGTGATTACTGTACATGAGTATCATAAGATTCAGCCAGTTCCATAAAGCTGGTTACTGTACATAGATATCATGAGATTCAGCTATGAACAACAGTATTCTCCCATACATGTGGTGTCTCCTACACACTCAACTTCATTTCTACTACTGGTCTATAATTATATTCAACTTATAATCAAGCAATACCTACATCCCATTGCTCAGGCTGACTGTGACTGAAATAGATAATGTAGGTTGTTGCATTCAGAAATAAAACTAGAAGTAGCTGACAAAATCTGGAAACTTTTCAGCAGTAATCTCTGATGTTCCAAAACTAGAAATACTGATAAATTTTTGAGACAAAAATGGGTGTATGTCAACACATCTTCCCATATAAATATGGTGAACCCCTTAATCACCATATAGTATATTTGCTACAGAGAGATAATTATATATGTAATGTCGTCATCATTTAATATCATTTTTTCCATGCTGGCATGGGCTGGACAGCTTAACGAGAACAGATAAGCCAGAAAGCTACATCAGGTTCTAGGTCTGTTTTTGCATGGTTTATATATATATATCATCATCATCATCGTCGTTTAACGTCTGCCTTCCATGCTAGCATGGGTTGGACAATTTGACCGAGGACTGGTGAAAACCAGATGGCTACACCAGGCTCCAGTCTGATTTGGCTGAATTTCTACAGCTGGATGCCCTTCCTAACGCCAACCACTCAGAGTGTAGTGGGTGCTTTTACGTGCCACCCGCACGAAGGCCAGTCAGGCGGTACTGGCAATGGCCACGCTCAAAATGGTGTATTTTATGTGCCACCCGCACAAGAGCCAGTCCAGGGGCACTGGCAACGATCTCTCTCGAAAGTCCTTACACATGCCGAGGGCACAAGTGCCAGAAAGGCGACGCTGGGCACAGGTGCCATCACAATTTCGCTTTCGCTTGCCCCAATAAGTCTTCGCAAGCTGAGTTTCGTGTCCAATGAGGGAGACGACGTTGGCATTGGTGCCAGTCATCGAATTTAGTTCGATTTCACTTACCTCAACAGGTCTTCGCAAATGGAGTTTAGTGTCAAATTTAACTCGACTTCGATTTCACTTGCCTCAACAGGTCTTCGCAAGTGGAGTTTAGTGTCCAATGAAGGCAGGAAGGTACGCATAAGTGGACTGGCTGAGGCCTTAGATTTAGGTCTCACTTGGCTTGCCGGGCCTTCTCACGCACAGCATATTTTCAATTGGCAGAGTTTCTACAGCTGGATGCCCTTCCTAAAAGCCGACCACTCAGAGAGTGTAGTGGGTGCTTTTACGTGCCACTGGCACGAAGGCCAGTCAGGCGGTACTGGCAATGGCCACGCTTAAAATGGTGTATTTTATGTGCCACCCGCACAAGAGCCAGTCCAGGGGCACTGGCAACGATCTCTCTCGAAAGTCCTTACACATGCCGAGGGCACAAATGCCAGAAAGGCGATGCTGGGCACAGGTGCCTTCATGATTTTGCTTTCCCCAATAAGTCTTCGCAAGCTGAGTTTCGTGTCCAATGAAGGAGACCACGTTGACATGGGTGCCAGTCGTCGAATTTAACTCTATTTCGATTTCACTTGCCTCAACAGGTCTTCGCAAGTGGAGTTTAGTGTCCAATGAAGGAAGGTACGCATAAGTGGACTGGCTGAGGCCTTAGATTTAGGTCTCAATTGGCTTGCCGGGTCTTCTCACGCACAGCATTTGGCAGAGTTTCTACAGCTGGATACCCTTCCCAATGCCAACCACTCAGAGAGTATAGTGGGTGCTTTTACGTGCCATCGGCACAAAGGCCAGTCAGGCGGTACTGGCAACGGCCACACTCAAAATGGTGTATTTTATGTGTCACCTGCACAAGAGCCAGTCTAGGGGCACTGGCAACGATCTCGCTCGTAAGTCCTTACACATGCTGCGGGCACAAGTGCCAGAAAGGCGACATATATATGTGTGCGTGTGTGTGTTAATCTTTGGTGAATGTTAACTTTATGTAAATTTGAATTCAATTGATGTTTCTTTCTGACTCCAGAGGAATAAATAAGAAAATCAACCTTGATATATTACAATAAAAATGCACTTGCATTAAATTATATTCTAGGATAATTTCTTTTTCAAAAATATAAATATGCTTCGATATTAAAAAAAAAAATTTCTTTACTGTCATAATAATTTACATCCATTCTCCATGCTGGCATATGCTGGAAGGCTGTGCCAGGATCCAGTCTGATTTGGCATGGTTTTCTATAGCTCGGTGTCTTTCCTAACACCAACCACTCTGAGAGTAATGGGTGCTTTTATATGCAACTGGCATGGGTGCAATTTGCATGATACCATTATCTGCCACAACTGCAATTTTGCTCGGTTTGATGGGTTTTCTTCTCAAGCACAACATAATGCCAAAGGTCTTGACTGTTGCCTCTGTGAGGCCCAGCACTCGAAAGGACCTCAGCCACTTTGCCTCCATGAGGCCCACTGCTTGAAAGGAACTCAGCTGCCTCACCTCCGTGAGGCCCATTTAAAAGGAATTCAGTCACTTTGCCTCAATACAGCTCAAGAGCTTGGCCACTTTTCAACCATGAGGCTCAGTGCTCAAAAGGAACTCAGCCACTTTGCCTCCTTGAGGCCTGCTCGAAAGGAACTCGGCCACTTCGCCTCCATGGGACCTGCTCGAAAGGAACTCAGTCACTTTGCCTGGTGTTCAAAAGGTTGGTTTTTTTTCTTTACATGCCACCAGCACAAGTGTACTTGGCATGACAGGTTCTCTTCAGTAGAGCACATCGCCAAAGGTCTCTGTCACTAGTCATTGCCTCTGTGAGGTTCAAAGTTTGAAGGTCATGCATCACCACCTCATCCCATGTCTTCCTGGGTCTACCTCTACCACAGGTCCCTTTCACAGTTAAAGATTGGCTCTTCTTTATGCAACTGTCCTCGTCCATACACATCACATGACTATACCAGGACGGTTGTCTCTCTTGCACACATCTGATTCTTCTTATGCCTAACTTTTCTCAAGATGTTTGCACTCTGTTGAACATGCTCACTGACATTGCACATCCATACTGGCTTCATTTCTCTCAAGCCTACGCATGTCCTTGGCTGTCATAGTCCACATTTCACTGCCATGCAGCATAGCTGTTCACACACAGACATCAAACAATCTACCTTTCACTCTGAGAGAGAGGCCCTTTGTTGTCAGCAGGGGTAGGAGCTCTCTGAACTTTGTTCAGCCTAATCTTATTCTCACAGCTACGCTCTCAGAACAACCACCTCCACTACTAACCTGGTTGCCTAGATACCGGAAGCTATCTACTACCGCTACCTTGCTTCCCTGGTAGTTGATAGATATCTATTTTCCACATTTTTTCAGCATTTATTATACCTGTGCACCTTCCGCATATAAAAGTTAGTTTCTCTGTTAATCTTCCTTTGATGTTGCTGCACATTTTGTGTGTCTAAAGCTTACACTGGGTGCATCTTATGAAGTTACTTCTACCTACACCTTTTCTACAGATTGAGCGGGGCCATCTACCTGAGGGAGGGGAAGATCCACCTGTCAGTTAAAGGAGCTATTTTTAATTGAGCTATATAATACAATTTCCCAGTGGAACAGTAAAGTTAACTGAAGCCAGAAACTAGTTATTACAATACTTATGCTGTTTTCCTAAGGACTAGAAGTAGGTGTGTTCATAGAACTCTTCCACACCAAGATCATATGTGTGCGGTTCAAACAGACTATTTCATTTTACAGATTCAATAAGTTGACTGACCGTTACTTCCGGAACACTCCCTGGCCAGAAACTGCAGCAGTGTCAAATATTGTGAATGGTAAGTGAAAATGCCTTGATTTTTACCTTGGTTAACCCTTGGTCTACCAGAGAAAATGTATGTCACTAATTACCAACTGGGTCCAATGGACCCAGTATTTTTCTTTTAATTAAATTTTATTCAGACTACCACTATTTCTTAGCTACATTATATATGCTATCAGGTGAATGAAGAATTATTGTTTCTCAGAAATTTTAATAAAAAAGATACAGCTTACAGAATATAGTATAAATTTTTAAAATGACAAAAATACTGAATCACAGCTCTTCATGGCAGTGAATGCAGACAACATTGGAATGTTCTTGGCAAACATGGATATTACAATTCTTACATGTAGTACAAGTTTTCCTGTCTTTTTTTGGGCCACACAAAGAACACCTTCCTTTTTTCTTTGGCTGAGTAATCTCAAATGAAGTTGAAGATAGTCTTCTTTTCTTGTTTGGTTGAGAAATGTTAGCGGAACAAGAAGATTGTTTGAAATGTTCGTTCCTTTCCTAACTGAATTAGGCACTGTCTTCTTTTATGTTTGAAACTTTGCAAGCGAAGCTGTTTAGCAACAATGAAAGCATTCACTGCACTTATATCAATCAATTTTTCAAATATAACCATAGGCCATCTTCAAGTCATTCTTTTAGGGTATTTACTCCTCCTTTTGTTTTGTTGTAACATTTTACAACTTTAGGGTTCTTTCTAGCACTTTTTGAATCAATTGAAGGCTGAGAGCGCATTATACTCATAAGGGTGACTACATAATTTTTCTTGGGACAAAAAGATAGGATCATAGAATCCTTTTGAAATCCAAATATTGTGCTGTTAATTTCTCTTTCTTTTCCATTTGCGAAATCACTTGGAAGTTCAACTCTGTTCTTTCTAATTGTTCCAACTAAAGTAGTTTTCATGCTAAGCAGCTTTTGAGCCAATCCTTGACTTGTTAAAAAATTTATCACAAGTTATATTAGCCTGACTGGCTCCCATGCCGGTGGCACGTAAAAGGCACCCACTACACTCTCGGAGTGGTTGGTGTTAGGAAGGGCATCCAGCTGTAGAAACATTGCCAGATCAGATTGGAGCCTGGTGCGGCCTTCTGGCTTGCCAGTCCCCAATCAAACTGTCCAACCCATGCCAGCATGGAAAATGGATGTTAAACGATGATGATGATATTGTAACCAGTATTTTCAAGTTCTTTTACTAGGTCTTCAACAACTCTTGAACTTTGATTTGTCTCTCTCCCTTTTACTGGGTCTTTTCCAGTGTAGATTTGCATTTTCCAGACATAAGATGCTTCACTGTCGCATATTGCCCAAATTTTGATTCCATATTTCCCTGGTTTTGAAGGAATATATACCCAGAATGGGCTGTGCCCTCTGAATGAAATTAATTTTTCATCAACTGTCATGCATGAACTTGGAACATATCCATCTTGCAAATTCTGATTCCACGTTTCGAATACTTCTCTTATGGGCTCCAATTTATCATCACTTCTCTTTTTTCTTCTTGCACTAGCATCATCAAAAACGCAATACTTGTAAAAACTGTTGAAATCTTCCCCAGCTCATATTGGGCAGCCATCTTCTTAAATCCATAACTGTGTGACATTTTCATGTTTAGATTTATAAACACCTATAAGAATAATCAGTCTAATAAATTTCTTTAGTTCAGAGTGATCAATTTCCCTTCCATTTATTTTTGTAAACAACCTGACCTTCAACATTTGTCCATTTACAAATTACTTCAAGAAGATTCTGGTGTATAAAGATAGTAAAACATGTTTAAATGCTATCGCAAGACCTTTTAACAAAACGGGATGGTCCACAATCTTGGTGCACAATATTGCAAGATTCCTATTGTTTTTTAGTATCTTCATCATCTGATGACACAGAACCTAAACTGTCCAGCACACAATCACTTTCACCATCATCTTCAGAGCAATAGAAGGAATCATTACTATCTTCTTCCCATTCTTCATCTAATTCCAACAATCTTTTCGATATTTGGTCTTCACTCAAGTTTTCACATCTAGGCATATTGAAAAGCACAACTGAACTATATGAAACTTGATAGCAGACCAAAGACAGATATTGCTCTCATATATTTATACTCTCCTGAAAGATGATGCAATATATTGTAAGAATTGCATTGTCATATAGAAATATTGCATCACCTAGCAGATAAAAGGTGATACAATACCACACAAATTTATAGTAAAATTTTCGTAATTTCTCCTGTTTTATCTAAAATTCAGAAGATAAATTGAATACAATTTTATCTATTTTATATCTGATAAATATCTAGGAAGATGATATTTGATACTGCTTTTATTCTGTTTAGAATGACAAAAGTATTGTCTGAATTTAATTCGGGGGTCCAATGGATCCATATGGTAATTAATGTATAAAGTGAAATTTTCTAGCTTTTATAAACATATGGAAAATTTGCTATTTGACACCTAAAAGAGAGTTGAAAAAATAAGTCACAAGAAATCAGCAGAATCAAATAATTTAAACAGTAGGAAAAAGCAACTGAAAAAACTGAAATGGACCCATTGGTAGACAGAAGGTTAATGCAAATTGTATATGCTTAATGAAATTGGAAATATGCATATATGTTTACACACAGCATATTTATTTATTTATTTATTTACAGATGAACTATTTCTCACCTTGTACAGAGAGCTCTACTATCGTCATTTGTATGCCAGAGTTCCAGTAAGTACAAACACAGTTTTATTGTTTGAATAAATGACTGAAACATTCCAAATTACTTTGTTGTTCAACTGTTGTATTCTCTTTTAGAACATTTGATTAATTTAGGGGAGAGACAAAATAGTAACAGTTGACTGAATTTTTAGTCACATTGTTAGCCATTTTCAGAAGACAATTAGTGAATCCATTAACTCTTGCCTTCTGAGAAATAACAAATAACTAGAATTCATTGAAGCTTGTGGTCATCTGTGTTGACAAAAAGTTTGAGATGTGAGCTCAAGAATTTAGAGCTTTTCAAACTTACACAAACATAACATTATCATTGCTTAAGTCAAAAAATTTACAAATTTTAAAGAATAAAAAGTTTTGAATGGTACAACAATGCACTATAATACAAAAAATGGACTATATGCCTGTTGTAATTTAGTTATCTAGAGTCCGATATTTCGGAATACAATTCCTTCTTCAGATATTCTTAGATGGAGTCTCTGCTATAAACTGTTTTCCAACGGCTTTTCTTTATTTTCGGAAGCGTCTCAGTAGTGGTCTCACGAAGCTCCTTCCGGGATCCCTCATGAGAAGTGCGTGAAGTCGGCTATGTTTCAATCTCGTGTGTGTTGGTAAATCTGTAGCGCTGCTTCTAAGCTGTGTGTTATACATGAAGCTTCTCTTTTTTTTTTTTTTTTTTTTTTTTTTTTTTGATATAAACAATATATGAGCATGTTATTAAGAATTAACCTACACACATCCAGATGTAGCTAAATAATATATTGATTACCAACCTCCAGCCTGTTGTTAATTTGGGGTCCTAATCTGTGTATGAGTAAAGCTTCCTTAATTCTTAAATTACCCAAATTTCTTTCATTGGCTTCAATTGTGACTGTTATGCTTTTGTTAGTGTTCCGGCATCTGTCTGTAGATCAGTGTGTATATAACTGTTGATGATTAAAAAATGAATAAAAATATATATATATATATATATATACTGCCCTTCAGGATAAATAGTTTTATTAATATATTTAGAAGAAATTCAACCAAATCTTATTGTTTCTTGCAGACAAAAACAACATTGCAGCATAGAATTGATTCCTATTTCAACTACTGTAGTCTTTTCAATTATATTCTGAGTAAGTATATTTATATCTTTGCTTGATTTTTGGTCTGTACCCCTCAGTAAGCTGTCTGTAAAGACATTTGCAATTGAAATTTTGATAAAACTGAAACACTGAGAAGTGTTCTATATAATTTTCAGTAGTAATTACGAAATAATTTTGCTTGCTTACTTGTATAATATTTAACTAGCAGTACTCATCGAAATTCTATGACCCTTTTTGTGGTACAGTGTTAGACATAAACATCTCACCTCTTAGTAATAATATCCTGTCATTTCTTTCATAATCCTTTGATTAATTTCCCAGGGTAAAAGTAGCTTGATCTAGCTATTATATACTAAATTTGCATATCAAGTTACTTATAATTGTGAATTGGGTTTTTAACTGGTCGCCATAAGAAATTTCCATTGCAACTAAATGCATAAACCAGTAATATAGTGTTTTATAAGGAATAGTAGAACAATAATCTCTTGAATATGATTGGCTGTCAGCAAGCATTCTTATTTGCACAAATTATTTTGTTATCGATCAGGACTTAAAGGATTTATAGTATATGTGTAATGTTGCAAAGATGTGAAAGTAGAACTGGAGCGACTGAAGTATCAAAGATGTATTGTTATATTGTAGAGAAACATGAAATGGAAGATTTGTATCTTGTGTGTATGGTAGACGGTTATAGACATGAAATAACTCATAAAACAAGCCTAGTTTACTCTCACACACACACACACACACACAAAAAAAACTCCTAGTCAGCCAATCTAATAATCTGGTTCTTTAAATGTCAACATCCTAAAAGTGCCTTAAATGTTCTAGTATTAAACTTTTTGTTATTAATTTCCTGTGTCTCTAGACGATAATGAACCGGTTCCTTTGGATTTACCTAACCAATGGTTATGGGACATCATCGATGAGTTTATTTATCAGGTAGGCCTACTTCAAAACATATGTATATACTTTTCTTTTTCTTTTCTTGTACCTATCATTGAAAGGAGTTCCTTTCAAGTTGTTTTATCCCAGGCAGATTTTCTATGGCCAGGTACCTTTCCAAGCAAGGTAATATTTCCTCATAGCCAGACTGTTTTTCTGGAAGATTAAAATCAAAGGTTGCCCATCGTTGTCATCATTTAATATCCATCCTCCATGCTGGCATGGGTTGAGTGGTTTGACAGGACTGGAGGACTGCATCAAACTCCAATGTATGTTTTGGCATGGTTTCTACTGCTGGATGCCCTTTTTTAAACCAACTACTTTAGAGTGTACTGAGTTTTTTTTTTCTTGTGACATCAGTGCTTGTGAGGTTGCCAAGTAGCTCACAAGACCCCTATAAAGTTCAAGTCCCAAACAGCCTAATTTCCCTCATCACATTGGCTGCTATCAAATATACGAAAAAAGTATATGGGAACAACTGACCAACGATAAATAATTTTTTGTGGCAAGAAGCATGTTTGGCCTAACAAAGATATTAATGCCAGAGATGATTTATTCACTCAATATTTTCTTCTCTTACAGTTTCAGTCATTCACAATCTATAGATCTGCGATTGAACAAAGAACACCTCAAGAGAAAAGTGCATTGCAGAGAAATCCTAAGGTTAGTTTGATCTTTATTATGTTTTGTGTATTTGTAAGAATTTTACAAAATAATTTCTACAGTGTCTGTGCATACACATACTATACTTTTTTGTATAGCATCTTGTTTTTTGAAAGCTTGCTTCTTCATTGTCTTTACTGTTTGTTGTAGGTTTGGAATGTTCACAGTGTCCTTAACGCTCTTCATTCCCTTGTTGAGAAGTCCAATATCAACCGTCAATTAGAGGTATACACTAGTGGCGGTAAGTTCTGTTAAATTTTATTAATCTTTGTAGAAATTTTTTTACCATGGAATATATTCTTTGTCTTTAAAGTCTGAGCTAATGGCAACATTTACAATTTCATTGAGCACACACTTTCTGTACAATGAATTATTCTAATACAGGGGTCACCAAACTTCTTATATCATTAACCTCTTTATGGAATCATAAATGACTTACTGCCCCATCATATAAATTTCTAAAATAACATTGAAAGCTGTAATAAAGAAAAAATTTCTTGATTAAAGGCAATAATTCCTTTATTCTTTGAACATAACCACATTTTAATAAGAAATATTTTAAGAAATTTAATGAAAATACGTAACAAAATTGATAAAAGAACATTAAAAACTATGTGCTTAGTGATTGCTAGTTATTACATTGATATTTGACTGGAAATTTGTGAGTTTTAACCTAAGTTACTGCCCTCCTGCAGAGTCATTCAATTTCTCTCCATTAAAAACTGTGATATCTTCATAAATCCTGTGCACTTGTCCTTAATTGGCTCACCAATTGGCCACATGGCATTGCATATTTACTTGGTGTGTTCCAACAATGCAATATCTGTTAAGGCATTTTGAGTTTCCATATATTTCAGATGGATCTTTTAAAAATTGAATGTTATTTATGTTGCAAAAACAGTTTCCTAATAATTCAGCACCCTTAATGCTCAAAATTGTTTCAAGTGTTTATCAACTTCTTGGATACCAGATAAAATGATATAAAGGCTAAACTTTTCTCCTTAATACATTTACAAGTAGCTATGATATACACTTTGATTTGCTTCATATAACTATCAGTGGAGAAAATATTCCAGTTTAAGTGTAAGAAAAGAACTGTCATAGTGTTATTTATTTTTAAGACCACATTTTTAAATACATTTCATCATATGGCAGAGATCTCTGAAGCTTGCCCATATGATGCACAAAAAGGCAAAATAATAATAAATGTCTGTGTTCTTGTTAAATATTGAATATCATTGTATTTATCTGGCATTGGTTTGGTACTTGTCTCTCAGACACAGTCTCTGCTAGCAGTCAAAACTCTCTTGAGATACACTGATACATACATTCTTGTCTAATCATCTTGCATCCTGTGGGCACATTGTGACACTTTGCCATCATTATTTTTCTTTCCAGTTCCATCCACAATATTCCCACCCACTATTATATAATGTGAGGTAGCCATATATTTTCTCTGCAGCAAGAAACCTGTTATTGTCTCTTCTTTCATACTTTAACTTCTCAATATCTTGCATAAATCTGCCTCCATTTCTGTTATATTCAAATTCAATCAAGAGGGTTCTTTAGTCTTGCAAGTTATATGGCAACCTCACTGGTTCTGGCGCCATGCAAAAACACACACACACACACACACCCAGTAAAGTGGTTGGCTTTAGGAAGGGTATCCATTCATAGAAACCATGCCAAAGTGGGTATCGGAGCACGGCACAGTTCTCCAGCTTGCCAGACCCTGTCAAACTATCCAGCCCATGTTTGTATGAAAGACAAAACATGTGGTGGTGGTGGTAGTGGCTGCATTTGGCCATGCTAAAAACAAAATGAATTCTTTCACTAATTAGTAATGCTAAACATAAAAAAAGGACCAAAATAGGAACCAAAATGTACAGTAGACGTAATGAAAAGCAGAACAGTCAGAAGTGAAGAACATTTCATAGACTTAAAAAAATAAATGTAGCATTGCATTGAATGTAATACTACAGTTTTGCCATTTTGATTCCAGGTGACCCTGACAGTGTTGCAGGTGTATTTGGACAACATGCTCTTTACAAGATGTTGGGTTATTTCAGTTTAATAGGCCTACTGCGAATGCATTCACTTTTGGGCGATTACTATCAAGCCTTGAAAGTTCTAGAAAACATTGATTTTAATCAAACTGTAAGTTTCCCGTATTTTATATTCCTAATTTAGTATTTTAATTCATTATATATATATATATATATATATATATATATATATATATATATATATATATATATATATATATATTCCTTATTTGTTCTTTGCTGACATGGCATGTATGTTTATAACTCACTTGCAATTTTTTTATTTGTATTGTAAAGCTGTTGTTGTTTAGTAGCTGGTCATCTCTAACTGAGCAGAGTTGGCATTCCAGTCATGACCATCCTGTCTTTCCCTTGAGCATAGCTTATCCAGGACTACATTATCCAACATGTCCCTTTCTTTTCAAAGTGGTGGGGTGTAGTTAGAGATATTTGGCTGCTATTTTTAACAAGTTGGGGGAATCATACACAAGTTTTCTTGGCTCATTATTTTGAAGTATTTTGTCATTGTGCTTGACTATCAGTCTTTGGCCCTTAATAACAAGTTCAGCATGGGAACATCAAGGACACAGGTTGTATTTTGACTTTAATTATTACATTGAATCCCTAATCAACAAATTTATTCATTGAGCCTTTTGATACCAGCTCACTTGAGACTGCCCATTGGTTATATGATCTGGCTTCTCACAACAGCCCTACAGTATCGTTCTAAAAATTAAGTTACCTCATCAAAATCTCAAAACTACAAGATAATGCTTCGTTGAATTCAAAATAATATGAATAAAGAAGCATTGCTTTTGACAGAATAATGTAAATACTAATTAAGTTATGTTCAAAACACCAGCTTAATGGCCAAGTTTTTTATTACTAAGTTCTTCATTATTTTCAAAATTAACTGAAACTAAGGCAGTGTATTTCAGTAGAAATATGGTAACAAAAAGGTTAATGTGTATGCAGCCCTATAACTTGGGGTTAGATTGTTTGCAAAGATTTATAATTGAAATATACTGTTAACTAGATTAAAATTTCTTTTAGCCTGACGTTTTTCTGGAGAATTTAAATGAAGCTAACAATTTCTAATATTCCCACTTTCAGAATAAATATTCTTGTGTGCCAGCATGCCAGATCACCACCTTTTATTATGTTGGATTTGCCTATATGATGATGCGCCGGTACCAAGATGCCATTCGTACATTCTCCAACATTTTACTCTATATCCAGCGTACTGAACAGATGTTCCAGTATAAGGTTCAGCTGTATGACCAGGTATGGATGTCACTGTTAATACTTCATTCATTATTTTAATTGAGAGAAAGGCCTCAGGATGGCAGAATCATTAGCAGTCAGACAAAATGTTGATGACATTTCATCTGTCTTTATATTCTTTCAAATTCTGCTAAGATCAACTTTGTCCTTCATCCTTTCAGGCTCAATAAATTATCATTCAAGCATTGGGGTCAGTGTAATCAAATATGATAGAATAGCTATGACACTACAGAGCATGTATTTATATAATTCGGTTGTATGATGTCACTGTTAATACTACACTTATTATTTTAGTCTAAATATTGCACAGAAGCTGTGTGGTCGAGGTGTTAAACTACTGAGCTTATATTTGTAACTTCAAATCTCATGCTCCTTGTCAAAACATTTAACTCTACATGTTTCGCATTGTATCACTCTAGCCTGGTTAGCTGCAGGAAAGGTATCTCGTACTGAAATGTCTGGCTTTGATTAATATTACATGTTTGGCCAGACCAGATATCAGTTACTTATGTCACTTTGTTAAAATCTAGCTATATATTATATGTATTGTTTTCATTACTATCACTTTATGCTAATTTTTACATGTACAGTTACTGCACATCCTGTTTCTCTAATCACTGCTTAGACAAGTAGTGAAGTCTTTTGTGAGGACGTTGAAGAGGATCTAAACATGTTCAGAGTTGTTTCCCTATGCTTGTCAGAATAATTTGACTGTATGGAGCATTGACTAATATTGTCTTAGGCTCACTACACATTTTTTTCAGTGATCACTATATTAAATATATCAGCACTAACTTAACTATTGTTTTTTTTTTTCCTACTGGTGGTGTTTCTGCGTAATTTCTCTTAGTAATCTATTTTCTACTGTATACAGAGGTCTGTTCCTCATTAAATCAGTAACTGAGTTTTAATTACTTGTTGCTAACTAATCATGTTTTAACCTTTTGATGATATATTCCTGAAAGATACCTGCTTTTGCCACTGTTTTTCTTCTCTTCTCTTCACTTTACAGATCAACAAAATGAATGATAAAATGTACATGTTGTTGGCCATCTGCTTGGTTCTTCATCCGATGCGTATTGATGAAAGTGTTCATTTCAGGTTACGGGAAAAATGTGGAGACAGTATGTTAAAAATGCAAATGGGGTGAGTCAGTTCTTTTCATATTTGATCCCTTTTCTTTTAGACACCATTTCGAGCGTGGCCGTTTTCGTGCGGGTGACACGTAAAAGCACCCACTACACTCTCTGAGTGGTTGGCGTTAGGAAGGGCATCCAGCTGTAGAAACTCTGCCAAATCAGACTGGAGCCTGGTGTTGCCATCCGGTTTCACCAGTCCTCAGTCAAATCGTCCAACCCATGCTAGCATGGAAAGCGGACGTTAAACGATGATGATGATGATGATGATGATGATGTTAGCACTGAATTCTAAATGTTGCTGAGGAAAAAAGAAATGAAATTTAATTCTTTTGATACCAACTGGCTGCCTGAGCCCAACCCTGGTTCTATGATGTCCCAGACAGTTTAGATAATGACAGAATTATTGCACTCAATTAGGCAATTCTCATCATTATCTTCATCATTTAGCATCTGCTTTTCATGCTGGCATAGGTTGGGCGGTTTGACCGAAGCTGGTAAGATGGAAGGCTGCACCAGATTCCAATCTGATTCAGCTTGTTTTCTATGGCTGGATGCCTTTCCTAATACAAATCACACCAAGAGTGGAGTGTAGTGGTACCTTTTACGTGCCAGTTACATGACACCAGCATTGGCCCTGTATACAATTTCACTTGGCTTAAGGGGTTTTCTCAAGCACAGCATATCGCCAAAGGTCTCGATCACTTATTGACTTTGTGAGGCCCAATGTTTGAAGGGTGCTTTTTATGTGCCAATTACATGACCTTGGCATCAGCCTTAACTATGATTTCACTTGGTTTCACAGATTTTCTCCAGCACAGCATATTGCCAAAGGTTTCGGTCAATAGTCATTTCCTCCATGAGGCTTGATGTTCAAAGATCATGTTTCACCACCTTGTCTCGTGTCTTCCTGGGTCTACCCCTTCCACAGGTTCCCTCCACAGTTACAGATTAGCGCTTCTTTACACAACTGTCTTCGTCCATATGCATCATGTGACCATACCAACACAGTCGTCTCTCTTGCACACTGAATCTCTTACCTCTTATGTCCAACTTTTCTCTCAAGACGCTTACATGCTCTCCTACATGCACACTGACATTGCATATCCATTGAAACATACCAGCTTTATTTCTTTCGAGTCTTTGCATGTCCTTGGTGGTCACGGCCCATGTAGCATGGCTGTTTGCACACGGGCATCATACAATCTGGCTTTCACTTTGAAGGAGAGGCCCTTAGTTACCCACAGAAGTAGAAGCTCTCTGAACTTTGCCCAGCCTATTATTCTAACAGCTACACTCTGAGCATTCGCTTCTGCTTCTGACTTAGTCACCTAGATAATGGAGGCTATCAACTACTTCTAGCTTTCCCCACTGGCATTTGATGGGGTCTATTTTCTGTACATTTTTAGTGTTTATTGTACCTGTGCTATATTTGTATTTTCCTGAATTGCTTTAGTTTCAATATTGATCTTGCCGATACATGTTCCTAAAACCAAAGATCACCACTAATGTCTTTGCCAGCAATGATGATGATTATAGGACAAAGAGGAAGTGATCCAAGGAGTAGGGGCTATAGTGTTTCTAATGTTTAAATAGGATTGTTGTTGCTGAAAGGGAAATATTTTGTATCTCCATGCTTACTTGAATCTGCTTTATTAATCCTAAGTTTGTTTTACTTTTTATTTGCAGAAGTATAAATGATTTTGAGCAGTGCTTCAGTAGAGCCTGTCCGAAATTCTTGTCTCCTGTTACACCTGATTATGAAAAGGAAAATATGAACTTCAGCAAGGTATCTTTATATTTTATTTTGCTTTATATCTTTTATATTAAATGTGTATATATATATATATATATATATATATATATATATATATATACTAGCAGTATAACCCGACCTTGTCCGGGTGTGACTTATGCCATCTACGATAAGTCTTGCTAGCTGAAAATCAACTAAAAAAGAAAGCCTTACAACGAAAAAACCCTTATGATGTAAATATGTTCATAATTCAAAAGACAATGAAATTAATAGGGAAAGTCTGAAGGCTGTTTTGCGTAAAATTATTAAGCATACGTAAATTTCATCCGTGTAATTGGCTATAGAAATGCTTGTGCAAAACAACTTTTTGCGCTGCCCTGATTATACATAGCAGGGTAATCCCTTTTCACAGGAGCTAGGATGGCAATTTGTGATGAAGCAATTGCTGGCGATCTGTTGGTAAACAGTTTTGCTAGAATTCTATCAGATTGGGCAGAAGGTGTTGATGCACCATTTTGCATTATGTTCAAAGTAGCTACTGGAATGTGGTGAATTGCTGCAGTCTGTGGCTGTCATTTTAAACCGGTTGCTGTCTTTCCTCAGCAAACTCTCTTCTTTGGAGGCATAATCTATGTATATATTAAACAGAACAACAAAAGTTATAATAGATGGCAGGGTCGGTACTTTTCACATATCTGTAACTTTTCAGATTAACACCCGCACGATTACCCAACCCTAATCCTAACACTAACCCTAACCCTAACACCCTAGTGAAAATCGTGGTAAATTTACAAAACATTGACGAACATGAGTTATATTTTACTGAATGATTGTGTACTTGCACGTGTATGCTTTTGAGAGAGCGAGAGACGGGGAGAGAAAGGAATAGGGGTAGTTAAAAGTTTTCTTATGACTGCTTCTCTTCACTGCCTATTACTTCATTAGAAATCTAAAGATGCACATAAGCACATAATAGAGAAAAATGAAACAAATATGGACGACTTGCTCCGAAACACCACCGAGTGGGGAACACTTCTCAAAAACAACCTGCAGTTGTTTACTTCAAAACTCCTACATGCTTGAAATGTACATACATCAAGGTACATTTGTACAAAATTTCATGAAAAAATATTCATTTTCCTGGAAGTTAAGAGGAATTTAAGTGGAATTGCCGAATATTGTACCCCACCCCCTTCCAAAACACTTTCACCGAAAATTTTTGTATATTTGGAATCTACATAATAAATAATATATGCATAGAAAATTTCATAAAAAAATATTCATTTTTATGAAAGTTACGACCTTCCAAAGTTGGGGGATACAACTCTGTAGTTATGCCATCAATGTTTTGTAAATATACCACGATGTGAATGATTGTTTACTTGCACGCGTATACGTTTGAGAGAGGAAGAGGGGGAGAAATGAATAGAGATTGAGAGCAATGTGTATGTTGTTGTCACAGGTCATGTATGTGTGGTTGTGTGTGTTTTTACGTATCTATGTTATGAAAAATAGGTAAAGAATACTGAGATGAAAGTTTAATCTATGATGTTATATGTATCACTTTCTCTCTCTCTCCCTCTTTTACTTTTACTCTCTATATTTTTATGTTGAGCGCGTGTGTAAGAATGGCGTTCCAGGTAGCAGGGATGAAATATAAAAGTTGCTAGAAACAACAGCCAAATCTCCCTTAAATCACACAAAGTAAACGGAATTTAAAAAATCTAATTACTGCACTGGAAAGTTCAGATCGAGAAAATTCCATTGATGTAAAAATTTTTACGAAAAAGTGGAAAATGTGGATTTCTATAAACATTCAAAAAGGCTTCACACAAACACACAATTTCAGATTTATATATTAAGATATATATGTATATATATATATATATATAAACATCGTTTAACGTCCGCTTTCCATGCTAGCATGGGTTGGACGATTTGACTGAGGAGACTGGCAAGCCAGAAGGCTGTACCAGGCTCCAATCTGATCTGGCAGAGTTTCTACAGCTGGATGCCCTTCCTAACACCAACCACTCCGAGTGTGTAGTGGGTGCTTTTACGTGCCACCTGCACGAGGGCCAGTCACGTGGTACTGGCAACAGCCATGCTCAAAATGGTGTTTTTTACATGCCACCTGCACAGGAGCCAGTCCAGCGGCACTGGCAACGACATCGCTTGAATGATTTTCTAACGTGCCACCAGCACAAGTGCTAGAAGGCGACGCTTGTAATGATCACGCTCAAATGGTGCTATTTACGGGTCACTAGCACGAAAGCCAGACAGCTGCTCTAGCAATGAACATGCTCGGACAGTGCTGTTAGTGCTCCACAGGCGCAGGTGCCAGTCATCAAATATGGTTCAATTATGATTTCGGTTTCACTTGCCCCAACAGGTTTTCGCAAGCAGAGTTTAGTGTCCAATGAAGTAAAGATACAAATAAGTGAGCTGGCTACACTACTGGCAGAGGTCGCAGATTATGCTCTCACTTGGCTTGCCGGGTCTTCACACGTACTGCATATTTCCAAAGATGCCGGTCACTAGTCATTGCCTCGGTGAGGCCTAAAGTTCGGAGGTTGTGCTTCACCACCTCATCCCAGGTCTTCCTAGGTCTACCTCTTCCACAGGTTCCCTCAACTGATAGGGTGTGGCACTTTTTCACACAGCTATCCTCATCCATTCTTGCCACATGCCTATACCAGCGCAATTGTCTCTCTTGCACACCACAACCGATGCTTCTTAGGTCTAACTTTTCTCTGTAGGGACTTACACTCTGTCGAGTATGCACACTGACATTACACATCCATCGGAGCATACTGGTTTCATTTCTTGCAAGCTTACGCATCTCCTCAGCAGTCATGGCCCATGTTTCACTACCATGTAGCATGACTGTTTGTACACATGCGTCATACAGTTTGCCTTTTACTCTGAGTGAGAGGCCTTTTGTCACCAGCAGCGGTAAGAGCTCTCTGAACTTTGCCCAGGCTATTCTTATTCTAGCATCTACACTTTCAGCGCACCCTCCACCGCTACTGACTTGGTCATCTAGGTAACAGAAGCTATCAACTACTTCTAGTTTTTCTCCCTGGAGTGTGGCAAAGGTTGCTTTATGCACATTTTCGGTGTTTATTGCTCCTGAGCATCTGCCACATACAAAAACTATCTTGCTAGTTAGCTGTCCTTTGATATTGCTGCGCCTCTTATGTGTCCATAGCTTACACTGGGTACATCTTATGGAATTTCTACCTACACCTTTTCTACAGATCGAGCAGGGCCATCTACCTGAAGGGGTTTGTGTTTTGTCTACCTTCCTACTTATTAGGACTTTGGTTTCAGCTAGGTTGACTCTAAGGCCCTTCGATTCTAGTCCTTGCTTCCACACCTGAAACTTCTCCTCTAGTTCTGATAGTGACTCAGCAATTAGGGCAAGGTCATCTGCATAGAGGAGCTCCCAGGGGCATCCCGTCTTGAATTCCTGTGTTATTGCCTGGAGTACTATGATAAATAGGAGGGGACTGAGGACTGAACCTTGGTGGACCCCTACCTCTACCTGAAATTCTTCACTGTACTCGTTGCCAACCCTCACCTTACTGACAGCGTCCTTGTACATGGTTTGCACAGCTCTCACTAACCACTCATCTATCCCTAGTTACTGCATTGACCACCAGATAAGTGAGCAGGGGACCCTGTCAGAGGCTTTTTCCATGTCAACGAAAGCCAGGTACAGAGGTTTATCTTTGGCTAGGTATTTCTCCTGCAGCTGTCTTACCAGAAATATAGCATCAGTGGTGCTTTTCCCTGACATGAATCCAAACTGCATCTCATCTAAACTGACTCTCTCCCTAATTAGTTGGGCTATGACCCTTTCGATGACCTTCATTACCTGGTCCAACAACTTGATGCCTCTGTAATTGCTTGTGTCTAAAGCGTCACCTTTACCTTAGTAGCAGTTGACTATGGTGCTGCTACACCAGTCATTGGGTATGACTCCTTCGTGTATCACCTGCTTAACTATACGGGTGACTAGGCTATAGCTGACACTGTCAGATATTTTGAGCATCTCTGCAGTGATTCCTGATAGGCCGGGGGTTTTCCCTGTCTTTATACTCTTGATCACTTTATCTACCAAGGTACTGTCAAGTTGGATAGCTGGTCCCTCTGTTGGGTCAACATGCAGCAGACTCTCTTCCTTCCATTCATTCTCTTTATTAAGCAGCCTTTCATAGTGGCGTCTCCAAACCTCTCTCTTTGCAGCCTTGTTTAGTGCAAGTGAGCCATCATCCATGCGGACACATTTCTCTCCTATGATATCATGATTCTCTCTCACACACTGTCTTGCAACACGAAATACTTCAAGTCCTTAGTCCTCACGGTGCAGAACATTGGCAAATTTTTTTCTTATCTGCTTCCCCTCTGGCTAAGTAAACCTGTCTCCTGACTTCCCTTCTGGCAGTCTGATACAATTCCCTGCTACCGCCATTCTTCTAGTCCTTCCAAGCCTGTTTCTTTTGTCTAATAGCCCTGTCAACCACATTGTTCCACCACCACGTTACTTTGGGTTGAGAGGGGACTTTGCACCAGCCACAGATCTGTTCGGTGACTCTCAGCAGATTGTCCCGTGGAAACCTCCAATTGTCTTCCAAGTTGTGTGATGCTATATCCCCTTCTATTTCATCAAATGCTTCGAGTAAGACATTTCTAAACCTCTGTCCATTTGCAGGATCTTTAAGCTTCCAGATCTTTCTCTTCCAAGCTGGTCTACTTCTGTGCATCCATTTAGCTTTGATCCCGAAGTCGCTAACTACTAATCTGTGTTGAGGGAAGGTTTTGGCATTTATAAACAGTCTTCTTTCCCTATTTCTGGTGAGGATGTAGTCGATTTGGCTAGTGTGTCTGCCAGAGCAGTAGGTGACTAGGTGACAGGCAGGTTTCCTGAAGTTGGTATTGCAAACCATAAGATTGTTTGCATCACAGAACTCCAACAGCCTGGTTCCCTTCTCATTGCGGGAACCGAAGCCATAGCCTCCATGTACGCTATGGAAGCCCCCTGCATGTTGCGCAACATGACCATTGAAATCACCAGCCTCAAAGAGAAGGTCGCTGTCATCCGTCAATGAGGTAGTCTGCAAAAGGGTGTCATAGAATTGGTCTTTCTGCCCATCGGGTAGCCCCGGTTGAGGGGCATAGGCCGAGATGACGGTAGCTAACCTATGGTGAAGCACTAATCTAATCTTAAGTACTCTGTCACATACTCTGACTACTTCGATTACTTTATCAACCCATTTCTCTGAAAGAGTATTCCCACGCCCCCGACCCCATCAGTGTTCCCTGTCCAGAAAATCTTGTACCTGTGTTGTTTGCCTGTGAGGAACCTAGCAGAACCTCCTCTCCACCTTACTTCTTGGTTGCAGCACAGATCTACACGTCTCTGTTCAAGCATCTCAACAATCTCACCAGACCTACCTTTCAGTGTGCTGACATTGAGAGTGTCAATTCTGATGGTGTGGGCCAGTGAGACCCTGGGATGGGGGACAGCAGCCTCATGTACCTGAAAAGAAAGCTTGCATTTGGCAGAATTCATAAACGAACAATGCCTACAACCTGCATACACTACACCATCTTTATGTGCTATAAGATCGATAAAAATTCACCTGAGTAGGGGAGGGGATGGCATTAGGCCCTTAGTGTTCGCGGGAGACAACCAAGGATGACAGAGGATAAAAACTTCCGGTTCTGGTTGGGGGTGGGGGTATATCGCAAGCCAGAAAGTTTAAAGCGAGGGCCACTTCTGCACTTTTTATACTATGGTAGACAAATTTCAGAGAGAATGAGTTAAGGAACGATAAACTTTGAATAAAATAACGAAAATAAATAAAGCATGGTGATTAAAAGGAATGCATGAATTTAAGACAAACAGGGAAACAAATCAACAGGCGATGTTTACATGGTAAAGAAATAGATAGATAATAAAGAACGGATGAGGGGCAGGATTATGATCAACGCTGAAATAGGAGTATATGAAAGGTTGAAAGTAAGGTCTTAGCTGTTCATCTTCTGGATTTCGTATTCTGTCAGCAGAGGAAATTCGAAGTCGATTAGGAGAAAGTAGAATATTCAACTGGTTTATATAGAGTTAGGGTGGGGGGGAGATGGCGGACCGTGTAGAAATCAAAGAGGGAGGTGGGGTCAGGCAGTAGATACAGTTACAAAATTGAATGAGACAGCAAATGCCTAAATCATGAGACAGAAGTGAAAAATATTTTTGGGATTCTGGGAAACAGAATTTAATGGAACAGCAATGCAAGCAAGTTTAAGTGAGAGCCACTTCTGCACTTTTATACTATGGCGGACAGATTTAGAGAGAATGAGTTAAAGAAACGATAAACTTGAATAAAGTAAAGAAAATATATATAGTTAATTTTGATACAGGAACTAGAATCTCTGTTCCTCTGGCTAAATCTTGCAGATTTATGATCTGAGAACTTTTTATGGCAAAGTATTCACTTTCTTTCTGTTTCCCACCAGCCTTTATTTTTTGTGTTTAACCCTTTAGCAGATTTCTTTGTCAAATGTAATGCTTGTTTTTTCACACTACTTTGAATTAAGCATGCATTTTCTTGTAGCTTCTAGATTTTAATGATGTTATTTTTACAATGACATAGTAGGGTAAGTGTGAGAGACCAGATCTAACTGGTTTCAATATAAAACAGGAATATTTTGGCCTGATATGGCTGGTTTAAATGCTAAAGGGTTAATTAAAGAAAGTAGTGTAATTTGACATCAAAACGAGTTTATTAAGTTTGTTACAAAGCATTCTTAGCATCTATCAGAAATGTCAAATTTTTTGCATTTACGACTACTTCCTCCAAAGTTGAGCACAATATTACTGTAAGGAATTCTTGTAAATTTAAGTGAGATGGTTTTCAAATTTTGTGTATAGTGTTTGGTAGCTGGGGCTGTCAGCATTTAGTATACTCTTTACCCTGCTTACATGGATTATGCAGAATTTGTTGAGGCAGATTTTCTGTAACCAGATGCCCTTTTTATTGCCAGTCCTCACCTATTTCCAAGTGAGGTAATATATTTTCATGTGACCAAATGTTTTTTCTTGGATGACTGGAAATAAGCAACATTGCTTGCATAACAGCCATGCTCGTTTACAATCATCACATGATGTCAAGACAACAGTGCATGCAAACATACACACACACACTCTCATGTAGTTGGCATTAGGAAGGGCATCCAGCTATAGAAACCTTGCCAAAGTAGTCCTTGACTCGAATCCTTGTCAAACCAACCAACCCATGTTAGCATTGAATATGGATGTTAAATGATGATGATGATAGCAATATACTTCCAGTTTCTATCTACCAAATTCATTCACAAAGCTTTGCTCAGCCCAGGACTATAGTAGAAGACACTTGCTTATGGTGTCGTGCAGTGGGATTGACCCAAGTCACGTGGTTGGAAAGCAAGTTTCTTGTCTGCTACTTCACAGTTGGGTGGGACACGACTTTCTGTAAAGATGAATCATTAAGTAGAATTATTTCAAATGTGAAAGCATATGCATGTCAAACTGATGCCCTGAGTTTGTTTCTTCTTCTTTTCAGTACCCTTATGAATTACAACAGAAAGTTTTTCTACGAGAAGTGGAACAACAATTTAACTCACTCAATATTCGCAGGTAATTTGGTTTTTTAGTGTTACCATCCCTCTTTTCTTTCTCACAGTTAACAGTTATTAAAGATAGCCAACACCAATCACTCACAACATGTTGCATGTCCTGGCAAGGAAAGTAAACTCTTAGTTTTATTTTCCCTACATGGAACTCCACAGTTAAAGAAAAGTCTTGAGAGAACTGACATTTTCTTGGCAAAGCATCATTGGTGAAGTTGTTGATAACAACATCCTTCCTCAATGTATTACAAATGATGCAAATACCTTTCTTGTTGAACTATTGTTTCTTGTCAACATCTCCATTTTTCCAGTTTTGGGTGGGCTTTTTTTTTTCTTTTTTCTTTTTTTTACATGATATTTCATGTGATTACTATTTTATGATCAATCTCTGTTCCTTGTATCATCATCATACTCGTTTAACGTCCGCTTTCCATGCTAGCATGGGTTGGACGATTTGACTGAAGATTGGTGAACCAGGTGACTACACCAGGATCCAATCTGATTTGGCAGAGTTTCTACAGCTGGATGCCCTTCCTAACGCCAACCACTCCGAGAGTGTAGTGGGTGCTTTTACGTGCCACCGGCATGAAGGCCAGTCAGGCGGTACTGGCAACGGCCACGCTCGAAAAGGTGTATGTTACGTGCCACATGCACAGGAGCCAGTCCAGCGGTACTGGCAACGATCTCGCTCGAATGTCTTTTCACTTGCCACTGGCAAATGGTGCTATTTACGTGCCACCGGCACGGAAGCCAGACAGCTGGTGCTCTGGCAACAATCACGCTCGGATGGTGCTCTTAGTGCTCCACTGGTACAGGTGCCATCACGATTTCGCTTTCACTTGCCTCAACACTTGTATATGTCTGTAAAAAATTAGGGATCAGTTGGTGGCCACAGGTCTAGGCTAAAGTATTTAGAGATGTAGGTTTTACACTGATATCTCTAATGTTGATAGTGTATTACTGTGGCTCTTGTAAATTCTATCAGCAATGATAGAGACTAAGTGACAATAAGGTTTAGGTGCTAGACTTTCTGGTGCTGCACAGTCATGATTCAAACCTCTCTATTGCAACCATTGCAATATACCTGCTATTATTTCAGTTGTATGGTTTAGCTATACTCCCACAGTGAAGACATTTACTATAATGGTATGCATGTTAGTTGCACTAACAGCATAACATTATAAGTTTCCCAGCAGGTAGTGAATCCTGTAATCCAGTGAACTTTAGAAGCTTCATATTTATGTAGTCAATCTGAGAGTATATCATCTCAGAACTAATGAATATAGTCAGTGTCTCAGCTAATAATCCACCACACTGTCCATGTGTTCAAGTATCTGAGCTACTCAAATAATTTTGTGATTTGTTCTTTGATATTTTCTGAGTTTTGATACAATCGTAACTTTTTTTTTTTTCTCTCTTCAGTTTCCTCAAGTTATACACTACCTTGCCTATTCCAAAGTTGGCAGCTATGATTGACATTGTAAGTTCTCTTTCTTTGTACTGTGACACTAGTATACTAAAATACTGTCAATGTTTCTGAAATCTCAAAGAACTTTTAAAGACCAATGTTTAACCCTACTCTTAAAGTGTTCAGATCATGAGAAATAAATCTCCCTTGCTTATGATTCTGCCATGTTTCGAATAACATGTTCTGCTAATCTGTGGTAGATCAGACCATCTCTGGTATTTTATCTATAACTATAATGTTGATTCTGGAGTACTGGAAGTTAAAGTCAACCTTCACTGGATTTGAACTCAAAGCATAGAGGGACATAAGTATATACTGTAATCATTTTGTCTGGCATATATGAATGTATTTGAGTGTGTGTATAGTATAGGTTATTTAAAATGTGTTTGCAATAAGTGTCGCGTGTGGAGATAAATGCAATTGCCAAACTTTCATAAATCCATTTATTATTTCATTCTTTTGCATTTCAATTTGTACCCAGAAATTTTCTACAACTGCACACCAGAAGAAATGAAAAAATGAGTAATTTTATCTCCTAAAAATTCTTACTGTCTTGCAATAAATGAAAATGTTCTTAATATTATACCAGAGACACTTAAAACATACTTAAGCACAGATTCAGTGTCTTGCAATAATGAAGAGGAAGTTCAGAGCTATCTATTTGAATTCATAAACTCACTCAATCCATCTGGTATGCTTCCTCATCGCCTCAACTTAAAAGTAGGGGCTATTGTAATGCTGCTAAGAAATCTTTTGATCAGTCAAGGATTATGTAATGGAACTCTCATTAAAGGGCAAAGACTTCATGAACATTGTGTAGAGGCATCATTGGTAACAGGCTCCAACAGAGGCCGTACAGTTCTAATTCCCAGAATTAAACTTAGCCCAAGTGATGCAGATATGCCTTTCACACATACTTCAGTTTCCACTTCAACTTGCATTTTCAGTGACAATAAGGTTCAAGGGCAAACATTTGAAAAAAGTTGGAATACATTTGCCTCAACCAGTATTTTCTCATGGCCTATTATATGTTGCATTTTCAAGAGCACGAGTTATGACACTCAACTGGGATAACAAACAAGGCCAAAAACATGGTGTAACATACACACAAAATATTGTCTACCATGAAGTACTGTGTGGAAGACCACTGCACCAGCTGCTCCATCATTACACATCCACATTACACCTTTAAGATCAGGGAACCAGTTAGGGACCTGCTGGATCTCTCGGCATACCAGCAAACCACAAAATCGCACCTGCCAGCATCACCGCTACCTCCAAGCCCATCATATGTATGTGTCTGTGTTTGTCCCATCCACCATTGCTTGACAACCAATGTTGGTGCATTTGCGTCCCTGTAATTTAGCTGTTCAGAAGAGACTGATAGAATAAGCACTAGGCTTACAGGGAAAAAGGCCAGGGGTCAATTTCTTTGATTAAAGGGTGATGCTCCAGCATGGCCACCACTAAATGATTAAAACAAGTGAAAGAATAAAAGACTACCAGAAAAACGTTCCATACAACTAAACCAAGATTGTTCTTTGAATGTGTAAGATGCATTTTAAGGTTAAATAGTAATTCCGTTTACGTTTGTGTAACAGATATTTTGGTTGGATTATATAGTCATTGGTGTTTTTACTTTCTATATTCTGTAACTGTCACAATATACTTTTCTAGGCCTGAAATTTTTGTGGGGAGGGGGCCAGTTGATTAGATCGACCCCAGTACACAACTGGCACTTTATCAACCCCTAAAGAACGAAAGGTAAAGTCGACCTTGGCAGAATTTGAACTCAGAACGTAAAGACAGACTGTCATAATATGCAAACATTTCTCATGGCACCAGTACACTGTTTACAGATGCTTACATTCTTTATATTTTCCGTGAATTTTTCATGGTTCCAGCTAGTTATGATTTCTTATATCAATATATGGCCAATTTTTTATTGTCTCTAGGCTCAAGATGTAAAAGAATTTAGATATTGCCAGGTATTTTGTTTGGTGCTCTACCAATTCTACCATTTATCAGGAATGGTTTTAGGGTAGCTACTCATGAATTGTTACCATATGTCCCTTTAAAGCTGTGTGGGACACATGTTTTTTTTTGTGAAATCAGACTGAAGTAAACAAATATACAAATTTGTTAAAAATATCCGCTCTTGCCAACTTAGAAAATAGCAAAAGAAAAGTTCTTATAATTGACAGAATGCCATGTAATTACAGAGGATGGAGGCCAATCAGTTGAGTTGAATAGCAACACTACAGAATGACTCCTACCTTTGTGGTTCAGTACCTAAAACTGAGTCACTGTATTTGACTTATCCCAAGTATTGATCTGCTCTGTCTGTATCATAAATTTTTGTTTTTAAATTAAACTGGTTACTTAACAATAATATATATTTTTTTTTTTTTTACTTTCAGTCTGAACATGAACTACACACTCAGCTCATGTGTTTCAAGGTGAGATTCCTCGGGGATTTTATTGCTTAACCTTTTTTTTAATAGTAATTTCAGTCTAATTATATTTCATAGGAATGATTCAGTAACGATTTTGTGGTCAACAATGTAGTAGTTATTTGTATTGGTAATAGATGAAATTAATTTGTTGTATAGATGTACTGTATACTGGTATACAATATATTGATGTGCATTGGAAATAGATAAAGTGGTCCAGTAGAGCTGGACTTCCAAAACAGTGTTCACCTACAGTACTAAGGAAACACCATTTTAAGTTCATTGTGCTTTGCTATTAAGTATTACTTGTAATTGAAGTTAAATCATGTTAAGCTAAAGGGAAATGAAGGAGTATCATCATCATCTATAGTTACTCATTGTTTTAATGTCTATTTTCCCATGCTTGCATGGATCCGATGAGGATATGTTAAGGTTGGGTTTTCCTATGGCCAGATGTCCTTCCTGTCACCCCCAACCCCATCTCTTGTTTCCAAGTGAGGTAATAACTTCCCAGTCTGTTGAACAGCTAACAGCTTGGACATGTTTTGTGTGGGGGAACTGGAAACAAACAAAGCTTTTTAAGGAGCTTTTTGTTTACAAACCAGTGGAAACAAAGGAAACACAAATGTACATAGATGAACACACATACAAATATATATATATATATATATACACACACATTAGGTCATCCCATAAATAATGCAGTTTTTTTATACTTTTATTTTTTTTAATTAAGATAAGCAAATTTCTTTTTTAATCTGAAATATACTCTCCTTCATTTTCTACAATGCTCTTCCATCTTTCAAAATTCACTTGTCCCTGATGAAAAGTACTTTTCTGACCTCATCTATAGAATTCATGTTTTTCCCATCGAAATGATTTTGAAGACTGCAGAATAAATGATAATCAGATGAGGCAATATTTGGCATATATGGTGGGTGGGGCATCGTTTCCCATTCGAACTGCTCCAGCCTTTGGAATGTCATCTTCACTGTATGTGGCCAAGCATTATACTGATGGAAGAACACCTTTCATCTTGAAACCAAAGGATGTCATTTTTCTTCTAGCGCTGACTTAAGCCACTCAAGCTGCTCACAGTAGAACTCCTTTGTTATTGTTTTGTTTGGGTTTAGAAGTTCAAAGTGGACTAAACCTTTCATATTCCACCAAACAGATAACACCTTACGTGGGTGAAGACCGTCTTTAGCCTGGGGTGCCAATGTTTCTCCTTTCTCTACCCACTGTCTTCAGCGCTTGATATTTTTATAGAGAACCCATTTTTTCATCACCAGTCACTATTTGATCTATTGGATATGACAGCAAAAAAAAGCACACATTCACTCTCTGCACAGGATTATACTCGAAATGTTCGTGAGGAAACCATTGACCCAATTTGCTGACTTTACCAACGGCACACAGGTGTCAAATGGTTGAATGACTAAATCCAAGCTTCTCTGCTAGTTCCTCAACAGTTACAATGGGGTTTTGTTCCACCAAAGTTTGCTGGATGTCCTTGTTGAACTCTACGGATCTTCCAGCATAGGGCTCGCTTTCTAGGCTGTAATTTCCAGCTTGAAATTTCTGGAACCACCGTCAACACTAGTTTATGCTTGTTATCTGATCCCCATATACTGCATAAATATTCCTTGCACTTCCTGTTGTGTTGTTGCCTTTATTGAACTCATAAAGCAAAATATGCCAAATATGTTCCTTTGTCACTTCCATTATAGCTTTGAAAAAATAACTTAAAATTGAACTGACTCTTCAAAACTTAAGAACAAGGTAAAATTACTACCTGCTTTTATAGCAAGTTAATGCAGGTAGTTTATTCTGTCTCCCTCCGACCATACAATTGAAAAAAACCACATTATTTACAGGATGACCCTATATGTATATATATATATATATATATATATATATATATATAAACACACAGACACACAACAGGCTTTTTGAGTTTCTCTCTACCGAATCCACTCATAAGACTTTGATCAGCCTGTAGCTCTAGTAGAAGACGTTTGCCCAACATGCCATATTGTTGGGAAACAAACTTCTCAAACACATTGCCATTTTGTGACTATAATAACTGTATACTCTTTTTAAATAACTGTTTTATAGATCAAATTAAATATTTAAAATTTCAAGATTATTTCTGTAATTTCTGTTTTGTTTTTTAAAGTTAATTTTTAAAAATTGTTTTCATATACAATTTTTTTTGTTAAACTTTTATTTGTAGCACAAAATGAAGAATTTGGTTTGGACAAAAGGCACCAGTGGTCTTGATGGTGAATTTCAGTCCACTTCAGAACTAGATTTCTACATTAATCGGGTATGACAGAATTTTAAATGCTCTTCATTTTCAGTTACCTTCCAGGTTGATGGTAATGTGTGTTTTTGTTGGTGCAGCAAGCCATCTGGTTGATAACAATAAATAAAATATCCTTTTATTTTATGATATGTTAGTGCTTCCAATAGTATTCAATGTGATTGATGCCAGAAAATTGAGTAAATAACCCCAATGGCGTAGATATTTCTGTATTCTAATTGTGAACCAACCAGATATAACTCTTTTCACTCTTAGTTTATATGATATTAGCAGATGTTTATAATCAAACTTGTGAAGCCAATACAATTTCATGAATTGCTCCACTGTGTGTGAAGTGATTTATTATACAAACTTACACTGATAGTTTAGAGAGTGGGTGTGGAAAACTTCTTATATCATTGGAATAACTGATTACACCCACACTCTATGTAAATTTCTAAAATAAAATAAAATAGTATAGTTAATAATATTTCCTTCATTCTTTTTTGTCATTACCATTTTTTTAATAAATATTTACAGAAATCAAATGAAAATACTTAAGCAAAATTGTATTAGAACAATAAAAATTCAGTCCTATATTGGTATAGTGGGAATATTTAAGGTGAAATGCGTTTAGTGATTACTAATTATTGCATTGATATTTTGCTAGAAATTACTGAGTTTTAGCCTTAAATTACTATGCTCTTCCAGATTCAGTTTGCTAATGATTGAACTCACTCAGTGCTCAAAAATCACACACACACACACACTCAAAAGTCAATATTGACCATTTTGCTGTCCCTGGTTTAGACAGTTGACACTACTGACTAATAATATCTCTGTTTTCCAACTGGTAAGAGAAAAAAAAAATCTTTTTAATCTATAAGGCTTCAATTCACAGGGAACTCTGGAGGTGATTTCCAGAAACCCAGTTGTTAATAAAGCAATAGTTCTAATGAGTTTACATGCTTTGTACTAATTTTAATGACCTCCAAACAGGTTAATGGTTAAGACCATTTTGATGGTATTTGAACTTTAAATACCATTAGATATTAAGTCTGAAGCTCTTCTAGTTCTGATCACTCCTCTACCATTTCAGTGTTATTTGTAATAATTCTTATATTTGGCATGATAATTCTTTCTAAATTTTAAATTCGATGATGATTTTTGTGTTTTGCTATATTCCCACCTAACCCAGCTGACAAAGATTTTGCTTTGTTTTTCCTATTATTAGGACATGATCCATGTAGCTGACACAAAGGTAGCCAATCGTTATGGTGACTATTTCATCCGCCAAATCCATAGATTCCAAGAGGTAAGTGCAATTTTCAGTGATTTTTTTTTTTTTTTCCATGTTCTATTATTCTTGGGCAAGCTGGTAGAATCATTAGCAAAATGTTTAGCAGTAATTCTGGGATTTTATGTCAGCTTTGCCTTTCATCCTTTTGTGGTCAAAAGTACTAGTTGAGTACAAAAATTGCTGTCCGTGAAACCATCACTTCTACTGCTGTTTTCAGTCTCTGTATCTTGAATGAGTATGTGGACCCCTCCTAACGAAAGCCAGAGCTTCCTTCAACCACTGCACAATAAATATTAAGAAAAAAAGTGTTATTTAGATATAATTTTTAGTTGTTTACATTATTCTATGCTTGTTTATACTGTTATACATTCACAGTTTACAGATTTCATTATTTAAATTATGAATCATAAATCCTTTTGATAATATCAATATGATTACAAAACTTCTTTGTAGACGATATTTTCTGCTTGGTTGACACTAATTTTCAAATTACTGGAGTATGTTGCTCTACTCATAGCAGTGTATAATTGGCGGTGTGTAAACATCGGAGTGGGCAAAAATACACGTGCAAGTGGAATCTTAGGGTTGCAAAAAAATCAAACTAAGACTTACCCCTCCCTGTTCTATGTGAATAATGTCTGGATGTTCTGGTACCATGGGTTATTTCGATTGACAAAACTGAGATGTAAACAACTGCTTCGATTAGCTGTTATGAATCCTGCTTGAGGCTGACACACTTCAATAACCACTAAATAATCAACACACTTTTTCCATTTTATTTTCACTGTTAACTGTCCCCCTCGTGACCCCCCTTCATATCTACAATGGGGCCACAAACTATACAATGAAAATCCAGAGTTACTCTTGGTCATTGAATTTTTAATAAAAATGCGAAGGTGGTTTATCAGTTCAAAAATTGATATCCATGAAATAATCATACTTTCTGATTTTTTAATGCTAAAAACCTTCCTGACTACTGTCTTTATAATCCTGAAAATATCATAACCATTGGTCCAGCTGTCTGGCCATGAAGAGGGAACAGACAAAGAGATAGACATAACGCCCATTATAGTAAGATAGCAAATCTGCCCGTCTACAATGGGAAATAAAGGAATAATATTGCAAATCTAAACCCTCTAAATTCATGAACTATATGGTGGGGAAATCTAGAGTTAATCTTTGTCGCTGGAATTTAACAAAAAAAAAAAATCAAAGGTTTTCTAAAAAGTCTTCCTGATAACCTCCTCCATAATCCCCAAAAACATTGGGACCATTGGTCAAGCTATTTGACCTTGAAGAGGGGACAGACAGACTGACATAACACCCATTATAGTAAGATGAAAGTTCAAGAAGACTCATCCTCCACAGCAAAAGTTACGGCCATTCCTCCTGGTGAAGAGGATTGGCCTACAAGAGTCATGTTCAGGTATCACATAAACAGCACTTGTGATAGTACCACATTAAGAGCACCCAGTGCACACTATAATGTGCTTGGTGCTAGGAAGGGCATCTAGCCATAGAAACCAAGCCAAACCAGACTAGAACTTGTTACAGATCTCTACCTTGCCAGCTCTGGTCAAACTGTCCAGCCCATGTCAGCATGGAAAATCGACGCTAAAGGAAGAGGATGGTGATGAAGAAGAGATGAATGTAGTCCACTATCTCACAGATTTTGTTTCTAGCCAGCAAAGGAGAAGAAAGGGCGCATTAGATATTATAGTCCAACATACATTATATCTGAAAAGAAAAAGTTTGGATGGTCATATGTTAAAATATTTAAATCATAGATATGCAAGATAAGGTAAAACAATAACAAAAGGTTTGGAAAATTTTATTGCAGAATTTTTCCTTTTAAATAATTTCACCATTTTCTAGCTGTTTCCAATGTGACATTATATATATATATATATATATATGTATATATATATATATATATGTATATATATATATATATATATGTATATATATATATATATATATATGTATATATATATATATATTTATATGTATATGTATATATATATATATATATATATATATATATACACACACATACATACATACATACAAGGGTAAGGTCAAGGGATCCAAGTGTAAGAAGTTTGTAAACTTCAAGCAGTCTGTGGCAGGAAGTTACCATATAACTTATGGTTAGTTGCTAACTCTAGTTTGGATTTGTATGTTTGTGTGTGTGTGTGTGTGTGTAGATATATATATATACACACACGCACATATATACCTTTCCTTGTTATATTAATATTTTCATTTGTTTACTTTTATTCTTTTCAGGTGATAGACACAATGAAATATATCTCAAACTCAACTTTTTAAAATATGGTTTGTTGGATAAACTGCTATAAAGAGTACACGTGCCTCTAATTTTACTGTGAATCCTCGAATTACATGATCTGTTATTGGAGATCATAGTCTTACATAATGTAATGTCATTTTCAATGTCAAAAAATTATGTAAAAATTGTTTAAAGCTTACAGATTTCTCCATTAAAATAGCATCTTGTAACAATACTGTTTATTTTCTGGTTCACTTTTTTTTAATGCTTTTTTTAGTCAGAAGCAATAAAGCATTCATTCCTCTTGGTAAGAGATGTCTGTATTTAAAATATATATATATTTATATAGGGTTCAGTCCTACTGTGTGACACCGTGGGCAAGTGTCTTCTACTATAGCCTCGGACCAACCAAAGCTTTGTGAGTGGATTTGCTAGACGGAAACTGAAAGAAGCCCATCATATACCATTTGTGTCTGTGTTTGTCCCCCGACTATCATTTAACAATTGATGTTGGTGTTTACATCCCCATAACTTTGCGGTTCTGCAAAAGAGACCAATAGAATAAGTCCTGGGTCGATTTGTTCAACTAAACACGGTGCTCCAGCATGACTACAGTCAAGTGACTGAAACAAACAAAGGGATATATAGAGAGTGGGAGGTGGGGCTGCTGTAAAAAAACCTGGAGTTTTATTAGAAGCATCATGATTGTCATTGTTTTAACATCTACTTTTCCATGCATTGGACAGTTTATTGAGCCACATTTATGGTTCAGTAGTCTTCCTATTGACAACTCTTACCTGTTTCCAAGCAAGGCCTGACATGCTTTTGCAGAATATTAGAAATGTATGACAAGATAAGGAGACACACATAAACATACATACCCACATATATGATGGGCTTCTTTCAGTTTCCGTCTACCAAATCCTCTTCTGAGACTTTGACCTGGGGTTAGAGTAAAACATACTTGTGCAACGTACCACACTGTGATAATGAATCTAGAACCATATGGTTGGGAAACAAACTTCTTAGTCACACAGGCCAATTGTAACAAGCATATATTTGAATTGAATGCATTTCTTAATTACTTGTATCCACTCTTTTACTTGTTTCAGTCTTTTGACTGTGGCCATACTGGAGCACCGCCTTTAGTCGAGCAAATTGACCCCAGGACTTATTCTTTGTAAGCCTAGTACTTATTCTATTGGTCTCTTTTGCCGAACTGCTAAGTTACGGGGACATAAACACACCACCATCGGTTGTCAAGTGATGTTGGGGGGACAAACACATACACACATACATCATCATCATCATCATCATCGTTTAACGTCCGCTTTCCATGCTAGCATGGGTTGGACGATTTGACTGAGGACTGGTGAAACCGGATGGCAACACCAGGCTCCAGTCTGATTTGGCAGAGTTTCTACAGCTGGATGCCCTTCCTAACGCCAACCACTCAGAGAGTGTAGTGGGTGCTTTTACGTGTCACCCGCACGAAAACGGCCACGCTCGAAATGGTGTCTTTTATGTGCCACCCGCACAAGCCAGTCCAGGGGCACTGGATCCACTCACAAGGCTTTGGTTGGCCCGAGGCTATAGTAGAAGACACTTGCCCAAGATGCCACGCAGTGGGACTGAACCCGGGACCATGTGGTTGGTAAGCAAGCTACTTACCACACAGCCACTCCTACGCCTAACAACATCTTTTCAATAACTTAATTTACAAACAAGAAAAGTTCATTTCCTACGGTTTGGTGTAATGAGTGGCAGAAGCATAGTGCATATTTCAGGCAAGAACAGGTAGTTGTTATGAGTAGGATGTTGCAGAGAGTTTGAAATTTTTTCTATGTATGTACAGTGTCCCAAAATTAAGGCAACTGAGGTTTCGGGCTTTAATAACTATCGGTATATAAGATATAAAAATTATACATCCTTATAAAAGCTTAGTGTGTCTTCTTTTTGTTTCAGACTAAATAAATTCAGATTCAGTCTTGGGTAACCTGTGACCCTCAATACACTGAATGGCACACCCAACAAAATTACCTCAAATTCTTTTAGTACAACTAGCCTGATGATGAACCATGTTTCATGCAGTCCACTAGTTGAAAAGGGTTGTCAGTGCCTAAATACAGTCATGACCCTCCACAAAGGAGGCGATAGTAATACATCTATAGCAAAAAAAGCTTAAAATTAACTGAACAGCAGTCTGGAAAGTTGTCAGGAAATTTCAAGAGACTAGTTCCACTGCTGATTACCTGGGCGTGGCCGAAAAAAAAGAGTGTGGTTCCCTCAGTTTATCGAAAGTACCAGAGAAAAGATGTGGCAGCCAGAAAACTGGCTGCCACAACAAAAATAAGCCAAACAACGTATCAAGTGCTGAAGGAGGATCTCAGGACCCACCCTTACAAGATGATCTGCTGTCATGAGTTCATGCAAGTTTATAAGGCCATGAGACTGGAGAGATCATCTTATCCTGCATCAAATTGCTGAAGGCATGCTGCCCAAGCTGGTGCACACAGATAAAAAGAAATTTGACATTGAACACACATTAAACTACCAGAATGACTGACTTTGGAGTGTATCTGGCTCCATCGAGGGTAGACCCCTACATCAATGTCAAACTCCAGTCAGTTATGGTTTGGGCAGCTGTGACAGCCACTGGAAGGTCTCCCCTTGTTTTTGTACTGTCTGGTGTTAAAATTAACACCCAGCAATACATTAGCAACATTCTTATTTCTTTATTGCCCACAAGGGGCTAAACATAGAGGAGACAAACAAGGACAGACAGCGGTATTAAGTTGATTACATCGACTCCAGTGCGTAACTGGTACTTAATTTATCGACCCCGAAAGGATGAAAGGCAAAGTCGACCTTGGCGGAATTTGAACTCAGAACGTAACGGCAGACAAAATACCGCTAAGCATTTCGCCCGACGCGCTAACAATTCTTCCAGCTCGCCGCCTTCATTAGCAACATTCTGGAAGCTGAACTGCTTCCATGGTGAAGGAGCACTTTCAAGGCACACTTTGGAGCCTCCAGCAAGACTTGACCCCATTCCACAGCTTCAAACAGACAACACTGGATTCAGAAAAACAATCTGTCATTCATAGGCAAGGATGTATGGCCCTCAATAAGCCCCAATCCCGACCCAGTGGATTTTTCTGTTTGGTCCATTTTGGAGACGGGTGTCTTGAGCACTTCTCATGCTTCGCTTGATGGTCTGAAGGCAAAAAACTGTGCCAGGAATGGGCTTCAATTCTACAAGAACAGCTGCGTGCCACATGTGAAGCATTCGCACCGAGACTTAAGGCTGTGATTTGAAACAGTCGTGGTCATATTGAAAAAATGTGGTAGTATCATAATTGTGTTCCCTTTACCATTGCATTTCAAAGCTTGGACCTGAAATATAACAATATTTTGCTTTGAGAAAATTGAAAACAGTTGGTTGTCTTAATTATGGGACACCCTTTATACACTTTGCAACATATTTCAATATTTCTGTTTAGAAGATAGTTTACAAGTGAAATCAAGCCATTTGCTCATTGTTCCACGTGTATTAAATACTTAGATTTCCTTGCCTGACATTAACCCATTAGCATTTAAACTGGTCATATCCAGCCCATATATTCTATTTGTTTTATGTTCAAAATGGCCAGATCTGGCCTCTCGCACCTACACTAAAATGTCATTTGAAAAATAAACATATCATCAAAATCTCAAAGCTATGAGATAATGCATGATTAATTCAAGACTATTAATGAATAAGCATTATGTTTAACAACATAATCTGAACACTAAAGGGTTAAGAAATATGGCTTTAGTAAAATAATAAACAGGATGCCATTATTTTCAATTTAGCTTGTAACCAAGTTTTAAGTGTCCTGCATAAGGATTAACTCTGTTCTTTCCTGGCTGACTATCATCTTCATTTTAAATATTACCTTACTTGGAAACATGTGTAAAAGGACAAGAGGAGCCTCCAGTTGTAGAAAATCTGCCTCAATTGACTCTGTCCAACCTATGCAAGTGTGGAAGAGAGGATGTGAAAACTGATAGTGATCATGATAGTGCACACATATACAAACTTTTGTTTACCAAATTTACTCTCAAAGTTGTAGTCAGCCAGAGGTAGTAGTGTAAGGTATTTTTGTAAAGAGTCCCACAAAACAGGACTGAGTCCAAAACCACATAGTTGGGAACTTCTTAACCTTACAGCCACTCCTGTGTCTATGCATCAGGTTAGATTAAAAAAGAAAATGAAAGGAATTAAACAATGCAGAGGACAGATTGCAAGACCATTTCCTTGACAGACTGTCTTATACAAGGTGTCCGTAAATGACCTTTACAATTTAAAAAAATGAGTATGAAGGATAACTCAGCAGCTTTATCAGCAAACAAACTTTTAATAGAAACTTCAGAACACTTGCATGTGAGCTCTATTAGCTGCAGGCAACACATCTCAATTAATACAATAAATTCTGGAGGTTGTAAAGATAATTCATGAACACTGTAGAATACATTAACCCTTAAAATACACTTAATTTCAATAAATTTTGAAAATAATTAAATAAAATGATTGTCATTAAGCTGGGATTTGGAACATTAATTAGCATGGTTTTGTGAGAGAACATTATAATTTAATAGATATCGCCAAGCTAACATGGCAGTCCAGGAAAATAGGACAAATGCTGCCATTGATTAGCTCCAAGAGGCCATTGCCTCTAGCTAGCTATGTGACACACGAACCTGTGTCCATTATAACCTTTGAACAGGGGAGGTCGGCTGCTGACCTTCCCTTGGAGCTAATCAATGGCAGCATTTGTCCTATTTTCCTGGTCTGCCATGTTAGCTTGGCGATAACTACTAATATCCAGTACTGCTGCCATAGTCTCCTTTAGAGAGACTTAGAAGTATTAATATTTCTATTATAATTTAAATTACTTAATAGAAAGTTTGTATCATGGACCGAGGGCAGTATCAAAAGGGTTTTAAAATTTTTTAATTTTCATAAAGAAAGATGGTAACTGGGAAGAAATAGCTGAATGTATAGAACAGTGTCAATAGTAGAGAAGAGAGCTTTAAAAATTTGCTTAATGCCAACATAAACTGGGAACAATACAATTTACTATAGGATGAGACAAATATTGATGACATTGTGAATAAAAGCAACTGAAGATATAGATTGTCCATTGTTGCTGAACAATATTGGATGAATTGCTATGGAAGTAATTTTTTTAGAGGAATAAAAGACTTTAAATGAAAAATATTCATTAGGTAATTTAAAATAAGAGTGAAAATTTCTCCAGGATATTTATTTTGGGCTAACTACATTGCACTAGCTTATGTTTTCATGCAGAAAGCCTCCCTTGTTATTTTAAATTGCCTTATCAGCGAATATTTTTCACTAAAAGCTCTTCTTCCTCTCAAAGTTATTGTAAGGTTTGGTTAGTGCAAGACTGCTCTCCTGAAGTCAAATAACGCTGAAGCATGTCTGAGATTGTCATCGTACTTAACTAACAGTCTATCCCGGTTGTCATTAATTTATTTCGGAGTCGTCTCCCTTTAGTAAGCATTCTCAAGAATGCTAATTATTTTTTATTTTTCATTTTTTTTCAGTTTGGATGTAGATTTAATTGAATAAAACAATTGGTGAGGCTTTCACTATGTTAGCTTGTACTTAACTATATACAGTAATTACCAAGTTGCCAAACGCTTTTTTTATGTGGGGCATAAACATTGTCACCATTAGCTGAATGTTCTTATATGTGGCCAGAACCTCCGGGAAAATAACCACAGCGAGGGACATTCCACAGTTGAATTAGAACAGTCACAAACAGTGATAGGCGTGAAGAAGACAAAGATTAAGTGGCCGAAAGCAAATGACGCAGCAAGTTATAAAAAATTCGACAACGAGGTATCAAGAATGACCACCAAATTCAAAGGCAACGACGAACAAAAGCTCGAGAACCTGGCTTATACAATCTACCAGGAAGGAGAGAAAAGATTTGGATTGGAAACAACAGGAAAGGTAGAATCACCGGCAAAGAGCGGACCATCGAGGAGAGATAGATGGATTGCAAAGATTCGAGAAGAGAAGAAAAAACTCAGAACCAGATGGAGGGATGCAAAGGAGGAGGAAAGCGAAGGGCTAAAGCAGCTATATGAAGAGATAAAAAAGAGGCATCGAGAACTACTGAGAAAAGAAAGAAGGAAGAACAGAAGAAAAGAGAGAGAAAAGAACTATCGTAGCTTTGTGAACAATCCCTATCAATATGCGAAACATTTACTGAAAGTAAAAGCGGAAAATTGGATTGCACGAAAGAAGAGCTCGAACAACATCTTAAAGAGACGTACAGCGACTCTGACAGAAATAAAGTACTCCCAGAAATGCACGGACTGAAGAAACCACTTGAACCAAGGGTATTTTTCGATTTGAGTGACATCAAACGGAAAGAAATAGAGGAGTTCATAAAAAAAGCAAGAGCAAAAAGTTCACCAGGGAACGACGGTGTGAGCTACAAGGTTTACAAGTATTGCCCGAAATTGCGTTTACAGTTATTTGCATTGATAAGAGAAATGTGGAAGAAGAAACACGTAGCGGAGCGATGGTGTATAGCTGAAGGTATCTATTTACCTAAAGAGAAAGATGCAAAAACACTAGGACAATTTAGACCAATTTCATTATTAAATACTGACAGGAAAATCATGTTTGGAATCATTGCTAGACGAATCATAAGATTCGTACAGCATAATGGGTACGTTAATGAAGCAATCCAAAAAGCAAGAATCCCCGAAATCCCTGGGTGCATAAAACACGCATTTGCCATCTGGGAAGCTATCACCTGTGCAAAACTACTGAAGAAAAACCTGCACATTGTTTGGCTAGATCTTGCCAATGCATATGGATCTGTTCCACATGCGGTAATCAGAGCAGTGATGGACTTCTTTTGGATTCCAAAAGATGTTCAACGAATGCTCATGTCCTACTACGACAACATAAGGATGAGATTTACAGCAGGAGAGTTCACAACGGAGTGGCAACAGCTAGAAGTAGGTATTGCAGCCGGATGCACGATATCAGTCATCTTATTCGTGCTAGTCATGGAGATGTTACTAAGGTCAACAAACTGTGAGAAAGCTGCTATAAAGACACCATTACGGGCTTTTATGGACGACATCACTCTACTATCGGAAAGTAGAGAAGCAGCAGAGGGAACGTTAGAGCAGTTGGATGAACTAATAGGATGGGCAAGAATGAAATTCAAAGCCAAAAAATCTCGAAGCGTGGCTTTCGTGAAAGGAGTGCAAGAAGAAGTGAAATTCAGGATAGGAGGTGAAGACATACCAACGGTGAAAGAACAACCAGTAAAGAGTCTCGGCAGATGGTATAGAGACTTATTAAATGATAAGAAGCAAGGGAAAGAGACACACGAGTTAGTAGAACAAGGATTGAAGGCAATTGACAGAACAACACTGCTGGGAAAATTCAAATGTTGGATACTGCAATTTGGACTGTACCCAAGGATAATGTGGCCATTGCAAATGTACGAAATAGCCTTGAGTAGAGTAGAAAGGATAGAACAAAGATGCAGTGTGTTTATCAGAAAATGGCTTGGTCTGCCGAAACCACTCAATACAACTGCACTATATGGAAAACCCGTGCTGCAACTTCCAATAGCATCGATCACCGAAGAATATAAAGCAGGAAAGGCGAGGACAGTAATGATGTTAAGATATTCAAAAGATCAGAGCATCCGAGAAAACCCTCCAAAGGTACGAACAGGGAGGAAATGGAATGCGGAAGAGGCAGTAAACAGGGCGATCGGAATACTAAAACATGCCGATATAGTTGGAGCAACGCAAGAAGCAAGAGCCGGCCTAGGGACGAGCAGTTTCAGGCCATTTTGCAAGAGCAGTGTAAAAGAGATGAAAGAGGCAGTGGTACACGAAGTGAGAAAGGAGGAAGAAGAAAGGCGGAATGTACATTTGGTGCAATGCAGTCAACAGGGTCAGTGCCTGAGATGGGAGGAAAACGTGGTCAGTTGCAGAATCTCATGGAAGGAACTTTGGGCTTGGGAACAAGCAAGAACAGCCTTCCTGATCAAGTCTACCTTCGACGTTCTACCCTCACCGGCGAACTTAGTTCGATGGAACATAAAAACAACCGGTGGATGCGGGGAGAAAGTGACGGTGAGACTCGTTCTGTCAAGCTGCAGACTAGCACTGGAAAGATATACGTGGCGCCATAATCAAGTCCTTGGCGTCATAAGTGCAGCACTCAAGGAGAAGATCGAGGGATACAACAGAGGAGAGTACCCCAAAGTGGAAAAGCGCAGGAAAATATACTTTCAGAAGGAGGGAAAAGGACATAAGATCAGGCCTCCAAATAAAATATATGAGATAGACGAAAGATGGAAGGGATACTGGGAGCTGGCCACGGATTTGGGAAGTCTAGCAATTTTTCCACTTATAAAAACAACAAAAAGACCAGACTTAGTCATATGAAACACAGAACAGAGAATAGGAATCTTGCTAGAACTGACAGTACCATGGGAAGAAAACATCGACAATGCAGAGAAACAAGGAGATATGAAAAACTAATCGAAGAGTGCAGAGAACAGGGATGGACTGTCGAGTACTACCATCTGGCAGTGGGGGCTAGAGGCTTCATTGAAAGAAAAATGACAACGCTATTCAAGAGAAGATTTGCGTTTTCAAACTCGGAACTGAGAAAACTGATAAGGAGGATACAGGAGGCGGTCGAAAAAACCAGCTTCTATATATGGCTGAAGCGGGAAGACCGAACATGTCTAGGTGAGACAGGCTGACACTGAAGTGGCTTCGCGCCCTCCATTGTCAGTTAAAGTTCAGACAGTGTCATGTGACAACTTGCTGGGGCTACTTGCTGGAGCCTAGCAGCGGGAAGTTTACACAGTGTCATGTGACAACTAGCTGGGGCTGCCTGCTGTAGCCTAGCAGCAGATATAAAAAGGGGAACTTGACATGACGATCAGTCGGACCCTGACACTCATTGATGCTGCATCAAAGAGGCCAGGGAATAGAAGAAAGAAGACATGCACCCAACACCAGAGCTGAAGACACCTCCGAAAGGAGGGGCTCCGCCACGTCAAAACGGTAGAGGAGTAGGGGCCGAAACCGGACGTGGTTCCTCCTGATGATGTCTTGAGCTAACTGGATCCTATAAAGGAGCTGTTGTGGTAGCAGACCACGAAACATGGTTGAAATTCCTTCCTACCACACACATTTACACATAGAGCTATGTGTACATCAACATATAAGTAGATGGTGCAATGCATTCTGTGTAGTAAAGAGTCGTAGGCTGGTTATGAGAAGAAAACAAGAGTAGTTATGATGATCATCATTTAATATCCGTTTTCCATGCTGGCAGTTTGACAGAAGTGGCCAGCCAGGGAGCTGTCAAACTCAAATGTCTGCTGTGTCTGTTTCTATGGCTGGGTGCCTTTCCAAATACCAACCACTTTACAGAGTGAGCTGGATGCTTTTTTAGTCCCACTGGCACATCCAAGAAAGACGCTTTACTGGGTTTTGTGACATACTAAATACAGTAACCATGTCTTGGAAATGTATGCCCTACCATCTTAAAAAGAAGGAGATTTTCAGTAATGTAGTCCATGATAAACTATCTGAATATATAAAGGTTAGGTCTGGAATTCCTTTGACCATTGTCTTCATGATTGAAGCTGAATAACTAGAAAAGAAGTCTGAGCTGCTATGTGGTAACTTGATGTTAGAAATAACAGTTAAATTGCCTTCAGATCACACCCTGTCATTTTAAAAAAAGGAAGGATACATTATGTCTGCCAAAATACACTTGTTGTGGTTGGGGTGTTAGGCCAGTGTGACATCTGAATATGCACTAACTTATGTAATGGATAGGTTTGTGTGGTTTAAGATACTAGGAGTTATGTTAAAAAGGCAGATTTATTTTCTAACTGGGTCATCGATTGAGCATGGAGATACTAAAATGAAATAAGTGAGAAAATAAGTAGAACTTGCATGCCTTATTTCAGAAAATAAAGCAAGCTCAACATTTGCAGAATGGTTGGTGATAATCCTCTCAATCAGGTATCAGCAACCTTTTTCGACAAGTGGAGTGCATGAGACATGGTTCATCTTCAGGCTAGTTGTACTAAAAGAATTTGAAGTAATTTTTTTTGTTAGGTGTGCCATTCAGTGTTGTGGGCCACAGGTTGCCCAAGACTGCTCTAGATTGATAGTTCAACTGGTTGCAGTCATAATGTATCTAAGGTTACATTATTTTATGTATCCTTCTTTTTTTAAAATGGTAGGGTGTGATCTGAATGCAATTTAACTGTTATTTCTAACATCAAGTTACCACATAGCAGCTCAGACTTCTTTTCTAGTTATTCAGCTCCAATCACGAAGACAATGGTCAAAGGAGTTCCAGACCTAACCTTTGTATATTCAGACAGTTTATCATGGACCACATTGTTGAAAATGTCCTTCCTTTTAAGATGGTAGGGCATACTTTGTTGGTGTTGGTAACAAATACAGGTGTAGTAAAAAAAGAAAAAAAACCTCCATTCACCAGTCTTCATGAATGTTTCAACAGCAAACACAGTGTACATCATTTCAAACGGTGATGGTAACTGAGAAAAAAGGGATCTTTTTTAAAACGGGGGCCACATTTTTCATTAACGAAACACTTTGAAACTTGGAACACTGGTAGAATGTGTCATATAAAACATCTTTTTCTCTTAGTCTTCTTTAAAAAAAAAGAAATCCTAAGTTAAAGTTGTCGTATTTCTGTAATTTCAACCAATCACTGACGTCCATTCAGCCGATATACATTAAGTGCCGACTACATAAACAAACGATTCTGAAACAATTCTATCGGCGATAGGGTTAGGGTTAGGGTAAAACAGCAAATTTAAAAAGAAAAAAGCAACTAAAACGAAGAAAAAAAAAAGAAAATGAAAAAGCAAATTTAAAATGAAAAAAGCAAATAAAACGAAGCTATGGCTTAATCAGCCAAAGGAGTAAATGTAAACAACTGAATACTTGTCAGTGATTGGTTGAAATTATCGAAATAAGACAATTTTTTACATGAAATAAATTTGAATACAAAAATATTTTTCTGTTCTATAACACAAAATAGATAAGTATACGAAGTTTGAAAGTCTTTCGGTACCAAAAACACTACGTAAAAACATTAATGAAAAATGTGGCCCCCATTTTAAAAAAGATCCGAAAAAAGAACTAAAACATAAGCTATATGAAGACACCATTATCACCTGACTAACTTCATCGGTGCCAAGCTAGTGGTTGTGTAAAATATGAGAGGTTTATCTGGCACACCCTATGTATCACAGCAATATTAAGAGGGCTGGCCAACATTTGAATAAGGAACAGATCTATTTCTATTCAGCTTCTCAAGCCCAAATATTTCTTTACTGTAGGAGCAAGACTGGATTGATAAGTATTTCTTTTACTTACAATAGTTGAATAATTTAGATGCAAATGAGGTTTTTCAGAGGACAATTTACACATACAATTTGAGAACTAATTGCAAAGGGGTGGTAAAATAATATTATGAAACTTTCTCTTATAATTGCTGCTGATTTTGGCACAAAACCAATAATTTTGAGGGAAGGAAAATATTTAATACCATCAGCCCTCATACTGGACAGACTGCATCCTACAGTTTGATGATGTCATTCAAAGTCCAGTGGTTTACTTTTACTCATATCTTCTATAAGAAGAATTTTTCTCTCTACACACATTCCACAGTGAAAGTCTTCCCATGTCCGAGTATACACAAACATGTTAAATATAATTGTATACACATTATCCACATATATAAAGATATATATATATTCAGGTTTGGCCAAAAGTCATCTGACAGTAAATCAAAATTCCATAAATACTATCTATAATTCTGTATTGACTCGAACGGAAAAATGTGTCACTCAAGAAGGTCTTCAGTTTGAATGACTTTGATGATGTTTCATATTTAAATACTTTTATTAAATTCATTCGGTTGTTAAACATAATTAATCATGGAATTAAACGGTTTTGATTTACTATCAGGTGACTTTTGGCCAACCCTGTGTGTGTGTGTGTGTGTGTGTGTGTGTGTATGTATATATATATATATATATATATATATATATGTGTGTGTGTATGTAAAACAGTTTGTGTGTATGTAATACAGAGTTTGTGTGTGTGTGTATGTGTATGTAATACAGAGTTTGTGTCTGTGTGTGGTGTGTATGTTCCTTATGGATTCAATAACTGAGTTGCCAATTTTGATGTATGAGATATGAAAAGATTCAGTAATCTTTTGGCTACCAAATGAAGTAGGCTTTTTGTACAACAACTCTTTTTTTACTATAAAAATAACCTCGAAAACAAGGTCGGGTTACAAAATTTTGAGGTCATTTTCAGGCAATATTTGAATTTGCTTCTAATCTATGCTGCTAATTTTAATGTTCTTGATGTCAAAAAATGCAGCGGTGTATAAGGAGTTTTATGAGTGCATTTGTGAGGCAAAAAACTCTATTTGTCAATGGAAAATGACCAAAAAACATGCTTTTTTTTTTAGCAATTATTGGCATATTTTCCACCAATAATGGCCTTTGTGCCACAACTAAGCTGTCAATGTGAACATCTTCAGTATTCCATGATTAAACAATGTTGTTGACGTATTGTGATGCCATTTCTTTGCACAAACCCTACTTTTGAACAGAAATTTGACTAATTAACCTTGTTCTGGCATAATTGTGGCATTACTACCAAAAACAATTTGTCCATGTAGATTTTCTTGGTAGCAAACAACTTAGGAATGCCACAGGAGCATTCTCAGATTTAAATTCAATAAAATTTCCTCAAGGATCAAACACAGTAAGAGCTTATTTTCATTCAAGTGTGGTTAAGATGTGAAGCAATGACTTTCAAGCATTTTTGCCTTTAACATTTTTCTCTTTATTCAAACCAATTTATGCAAAGTTGCTTATTGTTACTAGTATATATTCATGCCTATTATTCATTCCATAAGCTACAAAGTTTGTAAGGATTTTGCTACAATCTCTTTATTTTTCACAGTGGTTGAGCATGTACTATAACGCGGGTGGTGTGATAGAAAACAAATGTCTAACCTGATGACCTCAGAGAAGACAACTACAACACTGTGCATCTATTCAAGGGCAAATTAAGGTCACATACACACGAATCCACCCACAGTGCATGTCTCTTCGTTGGTTGGGATGCACACTGTGTTAACTGCTTGGTACAATTTCAAATCCCTAAAACTCGAGAACTACCCAACTGATTTCATTCAAATTTTACACATGCCTAATTTAGGGTTCATGCAGTGTCACTGACCAAAGAAATTTACAACTTCTTACCTAATGCAAGCCTGAAGCAATCTCTACACTATTTCAGTATTACGTGTCAAAAGTGAAACAATAACATCTCTATTTTAATGAGATTTACTCTTATACTGAAACTATCATATACTTTCACTATTAATACTGAAACTATTATTTCATACATACATGCATACCTCTCCAACACCACCCTCCTCACAGGCACCCATCATCGATCCTATCATATCACTCACTCCTTCACCTGCACTTCTAGCAACATCATCTACTGCATCTACTGCATCTCCTGCTCTCTCTGTCCTCTATATATCGGTCAAATGGGATGCTGGTCTTGGGATGACACCCTGGTCTTGCACCATTTCCGTTCTACCGGTCATTCTTTACAACATCTGTCTGTGTTTGGATTGTCCTTGCACAGGGGCCATCTGGACTCCTGTCTTCACCATGAACAGGAATTAATCTTCTCTCTTCACTCCTTTGCACCATATGGACTCAACTCTCTTCCCTTCTTCATCTAACCCTCCTCCTCTCTCCTCTCTTGCTCTGACACCTATTTCTTCTCTTCACTCCTACCCACCTTCTCCCTTCCACCCCTTCCCTTCATTGTCACCCCTTCCTCATTACCCTGCCCCTACATATTCCGACCCCACCATCCCTATGCTTCCCATCCCACCCACCGCATCCCTTACACCACACTCCCACATACCCCTCCCTCACCCCACCCCACTCTTGCTTCCCCCCTCTCGCGTCCCCCACACCACACTACACACCACACCACACTACACACCACCACACCACACACCACCATACCACACCACATCACACCACCCCACACACACTAGCACTGACCACTTCTCAGCACCCACACCATCATCCACACACCTACACATGCACACACACACACATCAAGGTCACCAGCCCCCATCCACATGCATATACACGCTCTCACATACACACACACGCGCACCTTCGTTTTGGGATCACCACTATTTTATTATCTCCCCTTCTTCCTAGCTCTCCTGTGTGACCCCTCTGTCTGGCATTCACCATGATAGATCACTAGCCATTAAACCTTTTTTATTTTCTCTCTCTGTTTATTTCTGTGTTCCTTTCTGTCGAAGAGTGTAGGCTTGAAATGTAAAAGACTTTCTCACTTCCCAAGCGTTAAACTAATACATCCGTTTGTTGTTTATACACCTGTCTTCGTTTTTTGTTTTTTTGTAAATTCTCACTATATATGTACATATATATATATATATATATATATAATTAAAAATATCCTGTTGTGTCTGGGGAGAGTCATTCTGTTTTAGTGCCTTATAATTTAACACACTCACCGGTAAAATTTCTACTTATTTCTTTTTTATTTTTCTAAAATTTTCATTGCGTCTTGCAACCTTTTCAATAGTTTGACTCTGGAGTCAAAACTATAGAAAAGGTTGCAAGAGTGTGTTAAATTATAAGGCACTAAAAGAGAATGACTCTCCCCAGACACAACAGAATATGCTTCAACACATGAACTCACATAAAGAATCTTGCAAACCAAATCCAAAAACGAAAGAGAATTAAACATATATACATATATGTAATTAAAGATATATATATATATATATATATAATTAAAGATATATGTGTTTATATTTTTAAATCATAAAAACTGTAACTGTTATATGTGTGAATGTATTTGTTGAGCTTCCATACAGTTTCTGTCTCCCAAATTTCATTCATAAATACTGAGTGTACACAGTGATATCAAACCCCAAAACCCTGAAGTTATGAACCAAACTTTTTTTAATACACAGCCATGTCTATGCCAAATGTAAATGTTACTATCCAATTTTCATCAGAATATGCTATTCTGCTGATGACTTAATAATGTGTAAGTGCATAATTATCCTTCATGAAGAAATAATGTTTCATTATTTGTGTCTGGTGAGGAATTAGGAGCAACAACTGAACTGATTAGGAACAACTGAACAGATAAGGGCAAGTGTCTTCTACTATAGCCTCGGGCCAACCAAAGCCTTTTGAGCGGATTTAGTAGATGGAAACTGAAAGAAGCCCATTGTATATATATATATACATACATATGTATATGTTTGTGTGTCCCCCCACCATTGCTTGACAACCAATGCTGGTCTGTTTACATCCCCATAACTCAGTGGTTCGGCAAAAGAGATTAATAGAATAGGTACTAGGCTTACAAAGAATAAGTCCTAGGGTTGATTTGTTCAACTAAAGGTGGTGCTCCAGCATGGCCACAGTCACATGACTGATACAGATAAAAGAATACACATGATAAGATTAATATTCCAGAATATTATCTTAATAATAACTCAACTTGGAACTTTACACATTTAATTGGTTTTATTTTAGATAGTGTGACGTTAAGCTACTAGGCCACTGTTCATATGATCATGAGTTCAAGTCCTATCATAGCCATTATACTGTGCTCCTGTAAGTTGCTCCAATTCACCTGACTGATAAATATGTAGTATTATTCCTACACCATGGTTAAGCGATGATCAGTAAAAAGAGTTGTCAAACAGAAGCCATTCTAGGAAGGATAAGTATGTGCAAGCAATAAAAATTGTAAAAGTAAAAAGACACCAATTTATTAGGATGGGGAAATGGGGTGTTATGAAGTTTCATTATTTTCCTAAGGACGGCATTAGTGTGACTAATGTGAAAGCTAACACTATATTACCATATTGCAGATTTAGTTTATGAAGAGCTTTTTAAAAGTATATAATAGTAAATGGTTAGAAAGACAAATAGATGGAGAAAGAGATAGATAGGAGGACAGGTAGATAGACAGACAGACAGACAGACAGATAGGTAGGTAGGTAGGTAAACATATCAATAGATAACAGATAGATGGATTAATGGGTAGACAGAGAGATAAATAAATGGACAATTAGATGAATAGGTAGATAGATAGATAAATAAATAGATAGATAGATGGATTAGAAGGTAGGGGATAAATAAGCAAATGTATACAAAATTATGTCATTTTCCATGGAAAAACTTTGAAAGCTGGGTTTTTGTTTTGGTGGTGGGAGGTTACTATTTTTCTTGGCTGTAGTTTATGTTATGAATTCAATACTGCAATCTTTTTATGCATTCCTCTTCACATTTAGTGAAACTTATAGTTGCTTATATATATATTACTGTTACTTGCATTCCTTTGAATAACACAAAGCGGTATTGTGTTGATTTTTAGTGACCCCAGCACTCCTTTACTGATTCAATGACCTAGAAAATTTTTTGATATATTTATTTTATAATACTATAATAACACACCAGCAGAGCGAATACATACACACAAATACACATGCATACAAATCGTTTATGTGTGAGTGTGTGTGTGTGTGTGTGTGTGTGAGAGAGTGTGTGTGTGTGTGTGTGTGTGTGTGTGTGTGTGTGTGTGTGTATGTGCACGCATAGCGTGGGTGTATTGCGTGGGTATATAGACATCTATATATCCATGAACCAGACAATGATTTCTTTATTTGCCGCCAGAGCATGAGCCAGACTAGCAATAAAAATCTGTCAGAAGGATATATACAAATACATTCTCAAGTCTCTTAATATATATTCATTATGTGTGGCAGAAGCAGTATTAGTTTAAAGTACCAATCTGCATATTATATTTAAAACAGATACATCTTGAAAGCTTGATTAACTGTAGTATTCATCTCAAGATAGCATCTATCATAGACATACAGTATTAAAAAATACAGGAATATATCTGCTGATACCCCTGAAATGTCTTTATCCCATACATTCTTCATGCTTAACAGGCTTTCACAATAACATTTTCATGTCACTTTGTTGACTTCCACAGTGTTGGCAAATGTGCCTTCTTCATTTTGAACATGTTTCCAATGATGTCTCGGTTCTCTTGAACACAATCTCATAATAAGTCATGCCTCTGATCCTCTTGTTATAGGACATGTGCACATGTCATCATTTCTACTTCACCCTTAACTATATATATACTTGTCCCCTAGTTACCCTTCTAGTTATTTGATAATGCTCTCTACTGTCACTTTCTTTCCAACTCTTCCAAGCCCATCTCAACCTTTACCACCCTGTCAAGTATGTCATTCCACAACCACATTACCTTTTGTTTGACTGACACATTGCAGCAGCCACATATCTGATATTATATATATACAGGATGCGAGGGGTATTTGAGGACATTTCGTTTTTAGTTCATTACACCTTCAAATTATTTAATGTATCATTGTTTTTTCAGATAACCCATTCAGGATATCATGCTGACTCAAGAAATGAAAAAACATGCAGTCATAGTTGCAAACTACAGGAATTTAGAAATTTGCAACTTTCTAAATGCTGCAACATAGTTTGTACACAAAGTTTGGTTTGAATTGGAGGCATGTGATGGTAATGTTTCACCTGTATCAAAGAGTAAAAACATTCACAATGCTCAAACGTTAAAACACCACCAAAATTTATACATGTTCAAAACATTATTGATGAAAACCCCAGAAGAGCAATGAGGTCCATTGCTAAAGAACTTCAGGTGTCAGAGTGGACTATCAGAACTGTGGTACATCATGACATTCGATATAAGTCCTATGTAATGAGGAAAGGCTTGTAGTAACGCTGTGCGCATGCGTAGTCTCACGCATGCATGGAATTAAGCAAGCAAGCTTTCCTGCTTAATTCTACCTCTTTCTTGCTGGCCAGCAATAGAGCATGGACGTGTCAAGCAGTGTCTCTAACATTCCAGCCTGGAGACAGTCTCTTTACGTGTATAGCTGTCACTCACCATCTTTCGGACTTACACTCGACAGCTTGCTTACATCTACATAACAATGTCCCAACAACTATACTCATACACACAGAAGCTGTAACAACAAGAGCTAAAGATGTACATATTTACCACCTGAATAAATGTTGTTTAAGTTGATAGTCTGGAGTTCAGCGTTCCGTTATATATTTCTTAATTTTATATAGGAAAGTCAGGTATACATCTAATGATGTATAACCAACTTTCCTATAGGCTAATTTATGTCTGCAAAGACACAGGAAAACTGTCTAACTGTTCAAATGCTTACTTAACTAAGTGAAAAGCCCTCATGAACAAGGCATGCTTTGGTTTTTCTCTGACGAAAAATACTTTGACCAGGATTAAAAATCTAACAGAAGAAATGACAGGTGGTTATGTGCAGATCCTTCTGAAGTACCCAAAGTGATGCACATGAAATTTCCAGCAACTGTGATGGTTTTAGGAGTGGTGAGTGGTGAAAGTCATGTGATGTCACCCCACTTTTTTTCATAGGGTCTTAGAATTAATGCTGCTGGATACATTGAGGTACTGGAAACTGTTATCAAGCCCTGGATTGATGAAGTATGCAATGGAAGGCAATACGTGTTTCAACAAGACTCAGATCCTTCTCACGAAGCCCTAGTCACCCAAGAATGGTTGTCAGACAATTTTTACGATTATGTAACACCCAATATGGGGCCTCCAAACTCACCAGATTTGAACCCCATGGACTACTACGCGTGGAATGCTGTTGAAAGAGAGACTAATCCTCATAATACCATAGCTTCACTGAAGGCTGCCATTGTCCAGGTGATGTTCGAAATGAATAAGGACCATATAGTGTCAGCATGCCAGTGATTTCAGTCCCACATTGAAGCAGCCATCGAAGCCAAAGGCAGTTTCATAGGAAAATTTGCTTAAAAAATCATTATCAACACTAATTACACAAATGTTTATTCAAATAAATATTTATGCTGAAAAATAGTTGTTTTATTTATACCAAAACTATCTGCAAATACTCCTCGCACCCTGTATATAAAACACCACCTGGCACCATGCATGTCTTTAGCAAAGATCACTCTTTTGCAAGCATTCAGGCCAGGTTGTTGGTTTGAAAGCACACCTTCCGACCACACTCTCTCTATCAAGACTGGTGGGAGGGAAGGAGAATTCTTGTCAAGCCTTATAAAGTGTTATGAGCACTATTTTCCTTCTGACTATAATTATGTACAGTCTTTTACTGATTTCATTTAGTTGTTGTTGTGCTGCCCTCCTTTGCCATTTGTGTGTATGTATGTGTATGCACATGCATGTATATGTGAGTACATAAATACATACCTATATATATGCACATGAATAAATATGTGTGAGCGTAAATATATATATATATATCAAAATAAGCAACAGGACATCGAGAGGTAATGCAGTACGATCATTTCAAGCAACTCCATTTAATTGAACAACGCAACCATTACATCAATTTAAATGCAGAGCAATCCTCAGCTGCATAAATACACAGAATTAAATTAAATTTAAACATAGACACATTAGTATAATTTTACCTAAAACCTGCAAGAAGGTAAGGATATAGACAAAGCTGTCTTCACTTCAGCTTAGAAGCTACTAAGGTATCAGGAAGAAAGACTTCTTAGAGATCTAGCTTGTCACTGTTTTTTGGGGTCAGTTTTAATTTATAGTCTTGTTTATCAAATCTTTGTCTGTCAAAATCTAAGACCAAAGAACAAGGAGCAGTGTCTGTTAGGAAAGGGGTTGACAGAAATCATAGTGGGTATAGTCATAAAACTATCAAGATTAATTTGAAGCAATATAATAAGTTTTGGTAAAGGAAATCTTAAATCAAGATGTTAGCTGACAATTAAAGAGGCAAGACTCTAGTAAACCAATAATGATAATACAGGGGAAATTTTATAGTTAAATACTTTAAACAATATTGCCATATTGTATAAAGTTAAAATTTAGGGTTATTCAGAAGGTAATTAAGAAGAATATTATAACAAAAGAATAAAAATTTTTTGAATACTTTTGAGTATATACCAAATTTTACTACAATGGAGGGAAGAAAAGAAATTACATAGAAATAGTTTAATATTTATACATATTATATACTTAAATACTAACGTATTAGATGGTATCTATGAAGATTGATCATTGGCATTTACTGGTATTTAATAAAGGAGTACTGAGACAAAAGAACATGCTAACTATATATTAATTAAATTATAATCCAAGCAGTTTATTTTAAGTTGTGAAGAATACCTGGTTTTGTTTTATATAAGCTAAATATGAATTTATAGGGGTACAAAAATTAGGTTGAAATGATCGTACTGCATTACCTCTAGATATCCTGTTGCTTATTTTGATTTTAATCTCCTTATTTTGAAACAGTATGGATAATACCGTACTAAATTCTGGTGCCTCAACCCAAGTACCTAAATTATCTGAATCTAAATTTTTGCTTATATATATATATATATATATATATATATATATATATATATATATATATATATATATATATATATATATATATACACATACATACATATAGACAGAGAAACACGGGGAGAGAAAGACATGCATGCATACACACACACACAAGCACATACATCTACACATACTGACACAAAACTGCTGAATAGCTGAAAAATAGGGATTAAACTAGTCTGACCTATTTTGTGTATATATGTTTATTTTATTATGTTACTGCCATTATTGCAGGAAATAATTGCTAATGAAATAATTGTAGCTGGTATAATTAGTAATGTTATTTCAGAATATATATTCAAAGGTATTGGTGAAATAATATACATATGTGTGTACATATAAATGTATGTGTGTGTGTGTGTGTGTGTATCTTGGTGAAGTAATGCTTGGGTAGCATTCCTACCATGTGGTCTTAGGTTCAATGGTACTGTATAACATCTTGGGTAAGTGTCTTATACTGTAGCTCCAGGCTGATCAGAGCCCTGTTATTGGAATTGGTAGAATGAAACTGAAAGAAACTTGTCATATATATATATATAATTGTTAGATCAAGTGATGAAAGTTACAGAGAGGGTCATAGCCCAACTAATTAAGGACAGGGTTAATCTAGATGAAATGCAGTTTGGTTTTGTTCCGAGGAAAAGCACCACTAACGCTATATTTCTGATAAGGCAGTTGCAGGAGAAGTACCTACCCAAAGGCAAACCTCTGTATTTGGATTTTGTTGACATGCAGAAAGCCTTTGACAGGATCTCTTGATCCCTTATTTGATGGTCAGTGCAGAAACTAGGGATAGATTAGTGGTTGGTGAGAGCTGTACAAGTCATATACAGGGATGTTGTCAGTAAGGTGAGGGATGGCAACAAGTATAGCGAATTCAGGGTACAATTAAGGGTTCACCAAGGATCAGTTTTCAGCCCCCTCCTGCTCATCATTGTCCTCCAGGCAATAACAGAGGAATTTAAGATAGGCTGCCTCTGGGAGCTCCTCTGTGCTGATGACCTTGTTCTTATTGCTGAATTACTACCAGAACTTGGGAAGAAGTTTCAGGTGTGGAAGGAAGGACTAGAATTGAAGGGCCTTAGAGTTTAGAAAAAACCAAAGTCGTAGTAAGCAGGAAAGGTGTAGACAGAAATTCCATAAGATGTACTCAATGCAAGCTATGGACACATAAGAGGTGCAGCAGTATCAGAGGAAGGTTAACTGGGAAAATAGGTTTTGTGTGTGGAAGGTGCATAGGTACAATAAACACTAAAAATGTACAGAAAATATATTCTATCAAATGCCAGTGGCATAAGCTAGAGGTAGTTGATAGCTTCTGTTATCTAGGTGACCAAGTCAGTAGTGGAGGTGGATACTCCGTAAGTGTAGTTGCGAGTGTGTAGGCTGGGCAAAGTTCAGAGATCTCCTAGTTCTGTTGGCAACAAAGGGCCTCTTCCTCAGAGTGAAAGGCAGACTGTATGATGCCTGTGTAAGAGCAGCTGTGTTACATGGCAGTGAAACATGGGCTGTGACCACTGGGGACATGCAAAGGCTTGAAAGAAATGAAGCTAGTAAGCTTCACTGAATGTGCAATGACAGAGTGTAAGCATCTTGAGAGAAAAGTTGGGCATAAGAGGCATGAAATGTGGTGTGCAAGAGAGATGACTGTGCTGGTATGGTCATGTGATGTGTAGACCCAGGAGGACATGGGACAAGGTGGTGAAGCATGTTCTTTGAACATTGGGCTTCATGGAGGCAATGACTACTAACTGAGTTCTTTGGCAACATGCCGTGCTTGAGAAGACCTGTGAAGCTAAGTGAAATTGTAGTCATGGTCCAATGCCAGTGTCATATAATTGGCATCCATGCCAGTGGCACATAAAAAGAACTTTTCAAGCGTTGGGCCTCACATAGGCAATGTGACTGATGCTGATGTCGTATACCTGCCATGATACCAGCATTGTGTCATGTCTGATGTCTGTGTCGTGTGCCGGTGGCACATAAAAAGCACCTTTCGAATGTTGGGCCCTATGGAAGCATCTGATACCCATGCTGGTGGCACATAAAAAGCACCTCTCAAGCATTGGGCCTCATGGAGGCAATGTGTCCAATGCCAGTGTCATGTAACTGGCACATAAAAAGTACCTTTCAAGTGTAGGGCCTCACAGAGGCAATGACATATGTCTGAGACCTTTGGCAGAAGTCCCATCAAGCCAAGTGAAATCATAGTTGTGGTGGATACTGGTGTCACGCAACTGGCACCTGTGCCAGTGGCATGTAAAAGCACCCATTACATTCACAGAGTGGTTGGTGTTAGGAACGGCATCCAGCAGTAGAAACCATGCCAAATCAGACTGGAGTCTGGTGCAGCCCCTCAGCTTGCCAGTCCTGACCAAACTGTCCAACCCATGCCAGCATAGACAACAGATGTTAAATGATAATGAATGATGATACAAGCATCAGTGTGTGTGTGTGTGTGTGTGTGTGTGCGTGTATGTGTGTGTGTGCGTGTTAATATCTTCTGGTTGTGATATAAACAAGCATCACCTTCATGCATATGGCGTCCTTCATTTCCAATCTTCCATGAAAACATGACCAAACATGTTTTCATGGAAACAAGTAAGGTTTAACAACTGAAAGGGCTTCCAGCCATAGAAAAATTTGCTTCAACAAACCCCATCTGTCCTATGTAAGCATAGAAAAGTTGATATTAAAATGATGATGATGATGATATACTGGCCAAAAAATGTTTAGCTTTATATATACATATATATAACAGACTGGAGCCTGGTGCAGCTCAAAGGCTTACCAGCTCCAGTAAAACCATCTAACCCATGCTAGCACGCTAAACAGACATTAAATGATGATGATGATGATACACACACACACACATTCATATATAGAGATGGATCAATTCATAGAAAAAGATACAAATGCTGTAAATGACAAATGAGGTTTCTGCAATTTCTTGCTAAACAAGTTGCATATATGATTTAGTTTATAGTGATTAGACATTTGTGCTGTACATTATTAGCTCACTTTCTCCATCAAATCAACATTGCTTGAACAGGTGCATGGTGTGACACACATCCAGTGTTGAAGTGATAGGAGAAGAACATGAAATGAAGCCTTTATTCAAGAACACAATGCACTGCCTGGTCCAGGAATCAAAACCATGATCTTATAGTCATGAGTGCAATGCAACACCCTAACCACTAGGGCATGCATGTTAATGTGTGTGTATGGGTAGATAGATAGATAGATAGATAGATAGAGTCTCATCATGAACGACAAATGAAGGTTCAGTAAAATAAAGTGGTAATCATGTTCTATGGACATGACTGTGTCTCTTGAGGCCTGCTGGTGCCTTGCAAACCTTTTGGCAAATGGAACAAGCTGAGGATTCAGTTTGCTCGAGTACTTGTGGATCATTTACTACATGCTTTCTTGAGTGGATGGCAAGGCCTGCTTTGCTTTGTGCCACAAAACCACAATGACAGGTAAGGTTTCCATTTAGAGGAGCAGAGTTTAGCCAGCGTGCCTTCATGCTTGCACAAAGTTGGTCCCAAAGTTGGAGTTGACTTTGCTCAAATCTTTGAACTGAGGAGAAGCAGGACTGGTGCCAGGTCCTGCATTCTGATGCTTTGTTATCCTAGGAAGAAAAGGGAATGTTGAACTGATGGTTCTATCCATGAGAAGAAGCTCATAAAAGACAACTCTCTCTCTCTCTCTCTCTCTCTCTCTCTCTCTCTCTCTCTCTCTATGTATATATATATATATATATATATATATATACTAGATTACCCATGACCTGTTGGGTCACCGGAAAACTCTGAGTTTCCCAGCAACAGAGTTTTTTTTTGTTGATTTTTTTCTTTCTTTTCCAGGTTATTTCGAAATCACACATAAAGAGCTCCTTTCCCCAGAAAAGGAAAGATTTGGCCGTTTTTTTCTTGCATGCCCTGCTACCACATAACTGGTATTTCGGGTGCTTTATTGCAAATAGCTGTTACGTGGTAGCAGGGTGAACTAGAAATAGCAGCCAAATCTTAGGAGGTGAGATACGTTGAATGCACTCAAAAAAAACCTATGGAAAAAAACTATTTCACACTAAGGTTACGAATGGGTCTTTTATGAAATATTTACCATATTTTTAAAGCCATTTTCACTTTAAAATATTTTTTAAATATGCCAAAAAAATTTTTGTAATGGTATTTACTTGAAAATAATTAAAAAACATTAAAGTATTGTCTGTTTAAAGAAAACTAAAATATAAATACTTACTGTACAAACAACTTACATTTTTAAAATTACATTCACTTAAAATATTTCTAAATAATTAAAATGTTGTGTTTAACAAAAACAAAAATAGAAACATTTACTGTAAAAAACAACTCGTATTTTTTCCTTGTCAAGTCACTAATCGAAAGATAAAAGTTTCTTCCCTCTCAGGATTAAGATTATTTTCAGAATATTTTCCCATTATGTACCGTTTTGGGTATTTATATCCTGCAAACCTCTAATAAAAACCACTTGTCTGATTTACACGAAACTTGTTTTATTCCGTTCATATTAACATTTCAGGGTAAACTTAATTCATAGTATTTCCCATTATGTGCAGGTTTGGCTGGGTAACATTGCAAACAAGATTCAAGCTGACTTTTAATGTATTATATATATATATATATATATATATATATAGGGTTGGTCAAAAAGTCTGTTCAATTTTTTAAGTGAAAATAAGGCACAAGTTTTAAACACAAAGTGATTTATTCAATCAATGATATAATTACTGTTTTGTTCCAGCATCTTCTGCCATCTTGAGGGCAGATCCATTATTCCCTGCTCAAAGAATTCTCTGTCTTTATTGACAAAAAACTCTTGAGGTTTAATTCTTATATCCTTTTCAGTGTTGAAGGTCAGTCTATTCAATGAATTTTGCAGAGACTGAAACAAGCAGAAATTCGAAGATACAAAGTTTGGCTGAATATGGAGAGTGCAGCAGAACTTTCCCATCAATCCCAGTAGCATCTGCAAAGAAGAGTGAAATCTGACATTGTCATGATGAAGCACAATGCCTTTACAATTAGCAAGTTCTGGATATTTCTGGTGGATTGTTGCATTTAATTTGTCCAACTGGTTACAGTATGCCTCTAAATTGATGGTTCTATCAATGGGAAGAAGCTCATAAAAGACAACATCCTTCCAATCCCACCATATTGAAAGCATAACCTTCCTCAGGTGAAGTCTAGCTTTGGAGTTTGTTGGTGGTGGTTTGCCACACTTCCTCCATGATCATTTGCAATTCCCATTTCTATAGACAATCCATTTTTCATCCCCTGTCATCATTCTCTTCAAAAAAGGATCACTTTCTTCACATTTCTGCAACAAATTGTAGATGGAAATACATTAGACAAGGTTAGCCTCATTCAATTGATGTGTGGCCCAAACATCAAGGCTTCTAACATAACTAAGTTGATGCAGATGATTTTCAACACTCAATTTGATTATTTGGAGAATATCTACAATCATCCTGTTTGTATGGCAGGATTTGGTGTCAACTAATGCCTTCATTTTGTCACTGTTAATTTCACTTGGCCAGCCAGAGCAAGGACCAAAAAATTTCCTGATCGAAAACTTGAAAACCACTTCTGGTAGATTTCATTCCATAACAGCATCCTCTCTCTAATCAATGAATATCTTGCTGCAGCTTTCCACCACTTTCTTGTCTTTCTTGAAATAAAAAAGCATGAGGTGTTGATAATGTTGAATTTGGTTCTTCATTTTCAGGGTAATCCAAAGCACCCAGTACAACCTGTCTCATTGCAAGTTCACATCAAACCATGTTGAAGTGTTAAGCATTTAATGAAGTTAGCTACTTAACAGAGTGCTTGATGTTTAGCATCACTAAAAGTTTAGTGTGGACTGTTTGGCCAACTTAATATATATATAAATTATGCAAAAATGAAAATAACACAGACATCTCATTTTAACAGATATTTTTACCAAAATTACATAAGAATATCTTGAAATACTAAAGAGTAAATATATTCAATAAAATTGCCATTGGCTTCAACCATGGCCTCCAGACAACTTCAGAATCTCCTGCAACTCTTCTGTCTAAGTTGGTGAATGCTGCCATAATCCTTGCCTTCAGTTCATTTTTGGTGTTCCAAGGAGTTTTGTTGGTCACTCGCTCAACTGTGCCCCACACATAATAATCAAGGGAGTTGCAATCTGGAGAGTTGTTAGGTGGCCAGATGTTAGGGGTGATGTCAGAAATTGTCTGACAACCATAATTGGGTTCTCCTGCTTGCGTGTCATGGTGTAGAGTCCTCTTGCCAGCCCTAGGGTCTTCCAACAGCCACCCTCTTAACCCAGGGCAGCACTAACTCTGCCAAGCACTTGATGTAGGTCTCCGTGTTGAGTCTGAGGCTGTGTGGGAAGATGAATGGAGGCATAATGTCGCCATCACTAGTGATCATTCCAAACACCATGATGTTGACTGGATGTTTGACTTTTATCACTCTCGGTACATGTGCTCAGATTGACTCCCAAACACTCTGAAATGTTCATATTGGAGCTTCCAGCATGAATGCCAAGCAGTACAGCATGTCATTTCGAAATTTATGGCAGAGTGAATTGTGTCATGGTGCTGTTTTTCTCACAGACAGTGCCCAACTGATCCTACTATACTGTGTAGTCGACAAAATCAAAAACAAACAATGCGCATGCACAAATTAAAAAATATAAAATGGTAACAATTTACTAATCACATTCTGTATATATATAGATAGAGAGAGAGGCAGGGACATATCTATCCTCTTAACTTAGTAGTTAACTCTGAGAGAAAAGTTGGATTTAAGAAGTATCAGATGTGGTGTACAAGAGAGACAACTGTGCTGGTATGGTCATGTGTTGCGAATGAATGAGGACAGCTATGTGAAAAAGTGTCACACTCTAACAGTTGAGGGAACCTGTGGAAGAGGTAGACCCAGGAAAACCTGGGATGAGGTGGTGAAGTACAATCTTCGAACATTGGACCTTACCGAGGCAATGACTAGTGACCAAGACCTTTGGAGATATGCTGTGATTGAAAAGACCCAACAAGCCAAGTGAGACCATAGCCCATGGCCTATGCCAGTGGGTGTAACCAGCCTATTTATGAACACCCCTCATTCATTGGACAAACTTTGCTTGCAAAGACCTATTGAGGCAAGTGAAATCAAAATCAAAATCGCTGACGTGGCCGATGACAGTACTTCCTGATTGGCATTCATGCCAGTGGAATGTTAAAAACACATCCAAATGTGATTGTTGCCAGGGCCATGGATTGGCTCCAATGCTGGTCGCATGTAAAAAGCACCATTTGAGTGTGATCGTTGCCACCGTTGTCTTACCAGCACGTGATAAACAACATTCAAGCATGGTTGTTGCCAGTGTCACCAGACTGGTTCCCATGCAAGTAGCATGTACAAAATACATTTTGAGTGTGGTTGTTGCCAGAACCGCCTGACTATATATATATATATATATATATAAAATTATAATTTAGGGTATCTAAGAGATACCACCACGCTGAAAATAGCAGTCAAATAGCAGTCAAATGTTTACAGCACCAAGATTTTAAATAATTATTACCTTCCAAGGTTTTTATTCCCATGCTGGCCACCTGATAAGATCGGTATTTAAATATCGATCTTATCCTTATTTATATATATATATATATATATATATATATATATATATATATGTCACCTTACTGACAGTGTCCCTGTACATTGCTCGCACAGCTCTCACTAACCATTCACCTATCCCTAGTTTCCTCATTGACCACCAGATAAGGGAGAGGGGGACCCTGTCAAAGGCTTTCTCCATGTCAACGAAAGCCAGGTACAGAGGTTTATCCTTGGCTAGGTATTTCTCCTGAAGCTGTCTTACCAGAAATATAGCATTAGTGGTGCTTTTTCCAGGCACGAACCCAAACTGCATCTCATCTAAACTGACTCTCTCCCTAATTAGTTGGGCTCTGACCCTCTCCGTGACCTTCATTACCTGGTCCAACAATTTGATGCCTCTATAATTGTTTGTGTCTAAAGCGTCACCTTTACCTTTATAGCAGTTGACTATGGTGCTGCTACACCAGTCATTGGGTATGACTCCTTCGTGTATCACCTGGTTAACAATACGGGTGATTAGGCTATAGCCGACACTACCAGATATTTTGAGCATCTCTGAGGTGATTTCTGATGCGGACACATTTCTCTCCTACGGCATCACAATTCTCTCACACACACTGTCTTGCAACTTGAAATACTTCAACTCTTTGGTCCTCACGGTGCAGAACATTGGTAATTTTTTTCTTATCTGCTTCCCCTCTGGCTAAATAAACTTGTCTCCTAACTTCCCTTCTGGCAGTCTGATACAATTCCTTGCTACCTCTCTTCTTCCAGTCCTTCCAAGCCTGTTTCTTTTGTCTAATAGCCCTGTCAACCACATTGTTCCACGTTACTTTGGGTCGAGAGGGGATTTTGCACCATCTACAAATCTGGTCAATGGCTCTCAGCAGGTTGTCCCGTAGAAACCACCAGCAGTCTTCCACATTATGTGTTGCTATATCCCCTTCTATTTCGTCGAAGGCTTCAAGTAACATGTATCTAAATCTCTGTCTATTTGCAGGATCTTTAAGCTTCCAGACCCTTCTCTTCCAAACTGGTCTACTTCTGGGCATCCATTTAGCCATGATCCCAAAGTCGCTAACTACTAATCTGTGATGAGGGGTACATTCTTCGCCTGGGAACATTTTGGCATTTATAAGCAGTCCTCTTTCCCTTTTTCTGGTGAGGATTTAGTCAATCTGGCTAGTGTGTCTGTCGGAACAGTAGGTAACTAGGTGACAGGCAGATTTCGTGAAGTTGGTATTGCAAACCATAAGATCATTTGCAACACAGAACTCCAGCAGTCTGGTTCCCTCCTCATTGTGGGAACCAAATCCATATATATGCATATATATATATATATATATATATATATATATATATATATATATATATATATCATCATCATCATCATCATCGTTTAACGTCCGCTTTCCATGCTAGCATGGGTTGGACGATTTGACTGAGGACTGATGAAACCAGATGGCTACACCAGGCTCCAATCTGATTTGGCAGAGTTTCTACAGCTGGATGCCCTTCCTAATGCCAACCACTCAGAGAGTGTAGTGGGTGCTTTTTACGTGCCACCAGCATGAAGGCCAGTCAGGCGGTACTGGCAACAGCCACACTCAAAATGGTGTATTTTATGTGCCACCCGCACAAGAACCAGTCCAGGGGCACTGGCAACGATCTCGCTCGAAAGTCCTTACACATGCTGCGGGCACAAGTGCCAGAAAGGCGACGCTGGGCACAGGTGCCATCACAATTTTGTTTTTGCTTGCCCCAATAAGTCTTCGCAAGCTGAGTTTCATGTCCAATGAAGGAGACGACGTTGGCATGGGTGCCAGATGTCAAATTTAACTTGATTTTGATTTCACTTGCCTCAACAGGTCTTTGCAAGTGGAGTTTAGTGTCTAATTTAACTCGATATATATATATATATATATATATATATATATATATATATATATATATATATATATATGCATATATATATATATGCATATATATATATATATATATGCATATATATATATATATATGTATATATGTATATATTTATATATATATATATATAAAGTTGAGGAGGGTATTGGATTTAACCAAACCCAAGAGGATACAGGTAATACTGAGTAAGTGCTGTATACCCACTAGTTTTGCCCCAGTCGTTGTATGAACAGGATTGGGGACTATAAGTCGTGTATTAGCGTGTGTATATGTAAATATAAAAATAAAAAGATAAAGAGAGCAATGGTAAGGCTGGAGAAATATTTTATGGATAGAGTCTTACAGCTGTTTCTGGGAAGATCCAGTACTTCCCTTCATCGGAGACAGAAAAAATAAAGGAATCGATGGGTACAGGACGTCACAAACAGTAAACAACATGAAATGCGAAAAAAAATGAGTTGAATACACAAATGAGAGTAACAAATGGAAAACAGGACAAGTAACATAAAGAATAACCCTTCATCAATTGTCAGTTGGCTATCTACTCTTCATTTTGAGCATTGAATGACAATATGAGTCTTTGAAGACAGTTGCTCCTACAAATACCAAAATAAAATTTGGTATTTATGTAGGGTTAAAGTTGGGAACAAAAACAGGACAGTTGAGGCATACAAGGAAACCAAACAAAAACAAACATAGAGGGTCATTAATCCAGAACAAGGGTAAAATAGTGAATGCTGGAGAAATATTTTCTTTGACAAGAGAAAAGACAAAAGAGAGAGATAGATAGGATACGTCCAGCCTCTAGGACAGCCCTGAAAGAAAAGAAAGATGATCACATGAGGAAAAGAAAGATGATCACATGAGGAAAAGAAAGATGGACGATGGTCATATGTGAGTAAAGGAGAAAGAGGGGGAGAGAGAGAGAGAGAGACAGATAGAAAACGGTGAAGGGAAAAAAAAAGGAATTAGAGAAAGGATGAGAGAGAAAACGATAGAGGAGAAAACAGTATAAGGTAGAGTCATGACTTTACCCTATACTGTTCTCTCCCCCATTGTTTATATGCATATATCCTTCTCTTTCTCTTTGGGAGAGAGGCACAAGCACATACACAGACATATACACACACGGCAGTAACTTCTGCCTACCAAATTCAATCACAAAGCTTCGGTCGGCTCATATATATATATGTATATATATTATTTATATCATTATTTGATTGAATGCCACGTATCCATTTCCAAGGAAGTGTAAGTATATATATATATAATAATAGTATTAGGGATAAAATCCAAAATTACAGGTAAAAACTCAATTAAAATCAATTTATTAAAAATTAAAATCAAATTAAGCTTCACAGTATAAAATATATATAAATATATATAAATATATATATATAAATATATAGTATATATTGTGTCACACTAAGAAGCAGTATCCATATAAGTGGAGTCTAGACCAACTATTTTTACTGGCATTCAGTGGTATAAGTTGTAATAATTAAGTCAAACGAATAAGCGATATTTTGAAATCATTTAACATGTATGTTTTAGATTTGAGTAAAATATAACTGGAAATTCTGCCAATGCATAAACCTTCCTCAGTAAAAGCATTTCAAAATATGAAGAAACTTGATGAAAATATATTTCACCAATATATATATTGGTGAAATATTTGGGTATATACAGGAAATAATTGGGTATTACGAGTCACCCGTATTACGAACCAGGTGATACACGAAGGAGTCATACCCAATGACTGGTGTAGCAGCATCACAGTCAACTGCTACAAAGGTAAAGGTGACGCTTTAGATACAAATAATTACAGAGGCATCAAGCTGTTAGATCAGGTTATGAAAGTTACAGAGAGGGTCATAGCCCAACTAATTAGGGAGCGAATCAATTTAGATGAGATGCAGTTTGGGTTCGTGCCAGGTAAAAGCACTACTGGTGCCTTATTTCTAGTGAGACAGTTGCAGGAGAAATACCTAGCTAAGGATAAACCTCTGTACCTGGCTTTCGTTGACATGGAGAAAGCCTTTGACAGGGTCCCCCGATCCCTTATCTGGTGGTCAATGAGGAAACTTGGGATAGAAGAATGGTTAGTGAGAACTGTGCGAGCCATGTACAGAGATGCTGCCAGTAAGGTGAGGGTTGGAAATGAGTACAGCAATGAATTCCGGGTAGAGGTAGGGGTCCACCAAGGTTCCGTCCTCAGCCCCCTCTTATTTATCATAGTCCTCCAGGCAATCACAGAGGAGTTCAAGGCAGGTTGCCCCTGGGAGCTCCTCTATGCTGATGACCTTGCCCTAATTGCGGAGTCACTATCAGAACTAGAGGAGAAGTTTCAGGTGTGGAAGCAAGGTCTAGAATTGAAGGGCCTTAGAGTCAACCTAGCTAAAACCAAAATCCTAATAAGTAGGAAGGTAGATAAAACACAAACCCCTTCAGGTAGATGGCCCTGCTCAGTATGTAGAAAAGGAGTAGGTAGTAACTCTATAAGATGTACCCGGTGCAAGCTATGGACACATAAGAGGTGCAGCAACATCAAAGGCAGGTTAACTAGCAAGTTAGTTTTTGTTTGTGGCAGATGTTCAGGTGCAATAAAGACTGTAAACAAACAGGAAACAACTTCTATCTCATTCCAGGGTGAAAAACTAGAGGTAGTCGATAGCTTCCGCTATCTGGGCGACCAAGTTAGTAGTGGGGGTGGGTGCGCTGAAAGTGTAGCTGCTAGAATAAGAATAGCCTGGGCAAAGTTTAGAGAGCTCTTACCCCTGCTGGCGACAAAGGGACTCTCACTCAGAGTAAAAGGCAGACTGTATGACACATGCGTACGAACAACCATGCTACATGGCAGTGAAACATGGGCTGTAACTGCTGAGGACATACGTACGCTCGCAAGGAATGAAGCCAGTATGCTCCGTTGGATGTGTAATGTCAATGTGAATACCCGTCAAAGTGTAAGTATCTTGAGAGAAAAGCTGAACATTAGAAGCATCAGTTGTGGTGTGCAAGAGAGACGATTGCGCTGGTATGGACATGTGGTGAGAATGGATGAGGATAGCTGCGTGAAAAAGTGCCACACCCTAACAGTTGAGGGAACCCGTGGAAAAGGTAGGCCCAGGAAGACCTGGGCTGAGGTGGTGAGGCAAGACCTTCGTACATTGGGCCTCACCGAGGCGATGACTACTGACCGAGACCTTTGGAAATGTGCTGTGCGTGAGAAGACCCGGCAAGCCAAGTAAGATCGTTGCCAGTGCCCCTGGACTGGTTCTTGTGCGGGTGGCACATGAGATGCACCATTTTGAGCGTGGCCGTTGCCAGTACCGCCTGACTGGCTCCCGTAGGATTTTCGAGCGAGATCGTTGCCAGTGCCCCTGGACTGGCTTGTGCGGGTGGCACATAAAAGACACCATTTCGAGCGTGGCCGTTTTCGTGCGGGTGACACGTAAAAGCACCCACTACACTCTCTGAGTGGTTGGCGTTAGGAAGGGCATCCAGCTGTAGAAACTCTGCCAAATCAGACTGGAGCCTGGTGTTGCCATCCGGTTTCACCAGTCCTCAGTCAAATCGTCCAACCCATGCTAGCATGGAAAGCGGACGTTAAACGATGATGATGATATATATATATATATATATATATATATATATATATATATATATATACCGGAGTAAGCACATGAAATGTGCAACAAGGTGGAAAAAAGAGTACTCAAATACTCTTTCTAACAAAACTGTCCGATGAACGGGAACGTGAAACTCAGAGTAACGGTTTTTTTTGTTATATTTCTGCTGCTTTTAAATAAAGTATATATATATATATATATATCTGAGTAAATACAAAAGTCATGCATCAAAACATTTGACATTTTATTTATATAGTTATTATCATTATTACTCATTTTGTTCATCATATACAAGTATTATGTATTTATCATTATTTTATGTATTTTATTCAATTTTAGAAAATCTGAAGCATGTCTTTCACAATTCCTGAGTATTTTGCATGTGACTTTTGGCCCGCCCTGTACATGTTTTAGCATCATCTCCCACTCTGAGTGCAATGGAGACTGAATAGACCTCCAATGTTGGCCACAGGCAGGGCATCAATCTAGTCCCCTGAGAATTTTACACTAGCTTCTGCTAGTGTAGACGACACCTTGAAAATTGATCAGACAAAGGAGAAGGTTGAAAGTGGCATCTGAATGCAGATTGTCCCATACTCTCTGCTTCCGCCTATCCTCAACTGTAATAACTGACAAACTCAGATCTCCTCACTGTAATAGAACTTCATCCATCTCCCTATTGGAAATAGTCCATGTTGGAGAGGAGAAGATGTTGCCTACTAAAGTAGAGCAAACGTGGATGGAGGAAAGAAAACAGAGAGATAAAGACAAGTACTTGCGCAGACCTAGACCTTCAAACCGCAGTCTGGTCGCGAGACACTGGGGAAAGTCTAACATTGACCAGGCTTTAGTTTCCTGAAGATTAAGTCATCAAAGCATTGAAGATACGATGAGAATCTATAGGAGGGACTAACTCTGAGAAAATACAATAACGTAGGAATTGACAAGTAATTCTTAAGTATAAAAAACCTTGGTGGGGCTCAGTTGCCTCAAGATTTTAAAAAAGTTGTTCAGGGTTAGCCATTTTGGATTGAAAGATGGACACGAAAGCTTGGTCAGTAGTTGGGGCACCAAGAGAGCACCTCACTGATGAAGGAGAAACCGCGATAGAAGGGAAGGAGTCTGTAAACAGGTTTACAGTCTACTCATGTGAAGCAGAATGGTAGAGGAGCCAGAGCTTGCATTTGGAACTGTTAACATTAAGGCTCCTATGACCAAATTCATCAATCATCGTCCTCCCAGTTGTAAGGACCTTGTCAGGAGGGCCCCACCCAAACAAGCATCATCAAGATACCAGACATTTAAGTCTAGGTCAGCTCCCATCTTGGTAGCAACATCGATACCCAGTGCAAATAGAGCAGGTCCAAGTGGGTCACCCTGTTGGACTCCAGAGGCAGATGGAATGAAGTAGTCGCCAAAAGAGAAGAAGGAGGGCTCCCGATAAGCTTGCCAAGCAAAGTGCTAAAGCTGTGGGGCATTCTCCCTTGCTGTACGGAGGATAACGTCCTGACTGATGGAATTGAAGGCATTCCTAAGGTCTACAAATAATCCAGCTCCCATATTTCGTTTTTGTTGCACCACACATCTGTCTTAAACTGGAAAATCGACTGAATTAATATCGATGACCAAAACTCATTTTAGTTTGAAAACTCTCTAAACCAGGGTTCTCAACCATTTTTTTTTATCTCTGGACTCCTTTGATTACTATTTTACTCTGGTGGACCCCTGTACCCATTTGATGTTTAAAAAACTAGTTTTATTGAAACTTCTTTCAAAATCCCTATTTTGTATTTCACACATTAACTTGTGTAGGCTGAACTATGTAAAATGTTAGAGAAAGAAATATAAAATGTAAAACTAAGTAAAATGTTAGAGAAAGAAACAGCTTAGTTGTTTCTTGCAATATTTACTAATACATACATCTAAAACAAAATTTTTTTAGGGGCCCTCAAAATGCTATTGTGGATCCCCAATTTACTATTTTGTTCCATGGACCCCCAAAAAACTTATGTGGACCCTCGGCAGCGGCGGGGGGGGGGGGGGGCATATGCACTCTGGTTGAGAACCACTGCTTTAAACCAATTAAATTGTAACGACCATGCGACCAGGAAATGGTGACAAAGGAATGGCTCCTTTAGCGCATTGCACGGTTGGCACAAATATAAAAACAAAAAATGAAATGAGGTTAAAATGAGTTAAGTGCCAACAAGAAAAGGAGAGAGACTCAACCGGTAAAAGGTATAAGAGAAAGGTTTTATTGGTTGTCAGCTAGAATGTCTGTGTGTGTGTGTGTGAATGTGACATAATAAAACACAATAATAGACAGGCCGTCGGGTAAACAAAGAGTGTGTGTGTATACAAATATGTGTATGTGAGTGCGGGAGATACAGAGCACAGAAAAGAGTCTATAAAGACGTTAGAAGAAAGTCCAGGCTTGAAGATGGGAAATACCAGTTTGTTGTGGTTGAAGTGCTGTACCAAGAGGTTGTGGCATCGAGGCAGAGCCGAAGAAAGACACATGCTGTGCAAGAAGTTGAGGATTTAATGATGTTGCTGGTTACTTGGTACAGGAGTTCTCGCAGGTTGAATTCACTGTTAACCTTGGTGAAGCATTTCACAAACAGCATGGAAAAAGTTATGTTAGTGTTGCTGGTTTGGTGTGTACGTAGAGAAGTTGGTGTAGACGCTGGCAACGAAGAAACTTGTAGTAAACAGTTAGTTGAACAAAGTGTTGGATCTCCAGTGAAGTGGAGTCATGTCGTCGCTGGAACTGGCTGGTGCTCTGTGGTCAGTGGCTAGACCTTAGAAGTTCTAAGGCCAAAGACAAACATACGCAGAAAAGCTAGCTATTTATAAGAAATTACCTGTTCACACAGGGGTTCAGAAAACTGCCGCGTGACCTTATCTGAAGGCGTCGATTCGTTGGGTTGCACCCTGGTGCAAAATAGAACAAGAGACAAAAATGTGCCAATACCAACCAATCAGAGTGGTGGACACAATAGGGTCCAAAGATGCAGTCGAAGGATAGCTGTTATCTGCTACGTCCGCATTCATGTATATATAACAGAGAGAGAGAGAGAGAGAGAGAGAAGCTTCGCTACAAAATCTTTTGGCCTTATTAGCGTTTGAAATCATCGACAGCACATGTGGAACTCTTCATTGATATCCAAGGTCATTCAATACTGTTCTTCGGTGATGGGGCAATATATCTACAGAATTTGCGACCTTTCTTAACAGTTTCAGGTCAATGTTTAATAATTCTCTGCTTTCTGCCCTCTTTTGCCTCCTCAGAAAAGTTCTATAGATTTCTACATTTCTTTTTTACTCGGTGATATCCATCTTCAATCAACTCTTTGATTTTGTTGTTCACTGTTTGACGATGAAAATTGAAAAATTGAGCTATTTCTCAATTGGATTTTCCACACTGACTTTAGCTTATGCCTTGCACACGTGTAAATTCATCAATTTTTTTATTGTTGCAATTTATCAAATTAAAGTCACATTTAATTCATTTATGCACCTACAAAGAATAGAAAACATATCTCATTAGAGAAAAAAAAACTTTTCATAAATTGCACTATGTATGTGTGTGCATGATTTTGTCATATGCCATCGTGCAATTGATGTGACTGCGTCAGGTGCAGGAACATATCTGTCTGCGAACACCAGATGGATAAGTTTCCAGTGTTGATGTCGGACTCAACATCTCAAAAACCTGGCTATTGTTGTGATGACGGGTTTTGCGCTTGGTCATGGGTGTTGACTTCCTTGCGTGTTCAGCATTGGCCTGTCTGGTAACATTACAGAGTGGTTGTCACTCAGATGTCTGACTGCTTCTGTATTTGGTGGGTTGAGCCTCCACTGAAGAAAAGGCCGCACTCAAAAAGTCTATTTTTTGTGAATTGTTGTATTTCAGTAAAATTAATCAGGTAAACTATAGCCGTAGCTCTGAACATTTTGAATCACATACAGAGCACTTTATGATATAACTCAAGATAAACATATCAAAATATGTCTCTTTGAATACTTACGTCATTACTTAATTCATGGGCTTTGTTTATGTAGACTAATATATATATATATATATATATATATATATATATATATATATATATATATATATATATATATATATATATAAATTTCCTTATTGCCCACAAGGGGCTAAACATAGAGGGGACAAACAAGGACAGACAAAGGTATTAAGTCGATTACATCGACCCCAGTGCGTAACTGGTACTTAATTTATCGACCCCGAAAGGATGAAAGGCAAAGTTGACCTTGGCGGAATTTGAACTCAGAACGTTACGGCAGACGAAATACTGCTAAGCATTTCGCCCGGCGTGCTAACGTTTCTGCCAGCTCGCCGCCTTCAAAAGCTAGGGAGAATTCATGAGAATTCATAAGAATTCATGAGAAAACAACAGATGAAGACAGGTAGTGTAAACAACAAATGGATGTATTAGTATAACGCTCGGGAATAGAGAAAGTCTTTAACGTTTCAAGCCTACGCTCTTCAACAGAAAGGAACACAGAAAGAAACAAGGAGAGAAACACACACACATATATATACATAACGGTTGTTGTTAAGGTGTTGGTTGCCAGTGTAACAGTTTGCATTATGATATGCGGTGGAGTCGGCAGTTAGCGATTGTATCAGGTGTTGCTGTTGCACATGTGCAAAATGGAAGAAGAACAGTGATCGAAGTTGTTAAGAAATATTTATTTACCGTTACTTTGTATAATGCCATGCTTCAACGGGCAGGTGTGTGTATCATATTAAAACAATAGAGTTTTCTGCCATATTTGTTACAGTTACTGCTCCTTTAAACTATATTACTGCTTTCAACGTCCATCTGTATACCATATATATTAGCGGGTAGGTCATACTTTTTTTTACCAAAACAACAGAGTTATCTTTTCTTGCAGTTGTTGTTGTTGTTTATGTTTGGTCAACTGCTAGCTGTCTGACAAGGAATTAGAGGAAGATAGAGTGAACGTTATGTATAGGAAGCCGATAAAATGATACCTTCATTGAGCCTGACATTTAAACAGCAGTGGTGTCGTGATAAGACATTGTATCATAGTTGACATTCCCACTGCAAGCCTTCTCTCAATTGAATTATCTCACTAACTGGATTCTACCTGTGGTCGCCTCGCGTCATCTCCTTTTTGCCAACTAACTTTTACCTATGGTGTTTTAGTATTTATAATTATCTAAACTAGTTAGAAGGAGAGACATATTGTTGAGAACAAAGGATTTCTAGCTTTTGGTGGCCTAGAAGTAGTTAGAAGGGTCAAGTGGCAAAGACATTATTCTGCTTAGCAAAGACATCTGACAAATGTAACTGCTGTCACCGTAAGAAAAGTGCTGTTGAACCGTTAAGTGAAATTTGGCGATCGAGGATCGAATTTACGCTATGCCTGCATGAAGCAATTAATATATATAAATATACATATATATATATCATCATCATCATCATCATCGTTTAACGTCCGCTTTCCATGCTAGCATGGGTTGGACGATTTGACTGGGGACTGGTGAAACCGGATGGCAACACCAGGCTCCAGTCTAATTTGGCAGAGTTTCTACAGCTGGATGCCCTTCCTAACGCCAACCACTCAGAGAGTGTAGTGGGTGCTTTTACGTGTCACCCGCACGAAAACGGCCACGCTCGAAATGGTGTCTTTTATGTGCCACCCGCACAAGCCAGTCCAGGGGCACTGGCAACGATCTCGCTCGAAAATCCTACGGGAGCCAGTCAGGCGGTACTGGCAACGGCCACGCTCAAAATGGTGCATCTCATGTGCCACCCGCACAAGAACCAGTCCAGGGGCACTGGCAACGATCTTATTTGGCTTGCCGGGTCTTCTCACGCACAGCACATTTCCAAAGGTCTCGGTCAGTAGTCATCGCCTCGGTGAGGCCCAATGTACGAAGGTCTTGCCTCACCACCTCAGCCCAGGTCTTCCTGGGCCTACCTTTTCCACGGGTTCCCTCAACTGTTAGGGTGTGGCACTTTTTCACGCAGCTATCCTCATCCATTCTCACCACATGTCCATACCAGCGCAATCGTCTCTCTTGCACACCACAACTGATGCTTCTAATGTTCAGCTTTTCTCTCAAGATACTTACACTTTGACGGGTATTCACATTGACATTACACATCCAACGGAGCATACTGGCTTCATTCCTTGCGAGCGTACGTATGTCCTCAGCAGTTACAGCCCATGTTTCACTGCCATGTAGCATGGTTGTTCGTACGCATGTGTCATACAGTCTGCCTTTTACTCTGAGTGAGAGTCCCTTTGTCGCCAGCAGGGGTAAGAGCTCTCTAAACTTTGCCCAGGCTATTCTTATTCTAGCAGCTACACTTTCAGCGCACCCACCCCCACTACTAACTTGGTCGCCCAGATAGCGGAAGCTATCGACTACCTCTAGTTTTTCACCCTGGAATGAGATAGAAGTTGTTTCCTGTTTGTTTACAGTCTTTATTGCACCTGAACATCTGCCACAAACAAAAACTAACTTGCTAGTTAACCTGCCTTTGATGTTGCTGCACCTCTTATGTGTTCATAGCTTGCACCGGGTACATCTTATAGAGTTACTACCTACTCCTTTTCTACATACTGAGCAGGGCCATCTACCTGAAGGGGTTTGTGTTTTATCTACCTTCCTACTTATTAGGATTTTGGTTTTAGCTAGGTTGACTCTAAGGCCCTTCAATTCTAGACCTTGCTTCCACACCTGAAACTTCTCCTCTAGTTCTGATAGTGACTCCGCAATTAGGGCAAGGTCATCAGCATAGAGGAGCTCCCAGGGGCAACCTGCCTTGAACTCCTCTGTGATTGCCTGGAGGACTATGATAAATAAGAGGGGGCTGAGGACGGAACCTTGGTGGACCCCTACCTCTACCCGGAATTCATTGCTGTACTCATTTCCAACCCTCACCTTACTGGCAGCATCTCTGTACATGGCTCGCACAGCTCTCACTAACCATTCTTCTATCCCAAGTTTCCTCATTGACCACCAGATAAGGGATCGGGGGACCCTGTCAAAGGCTTTCTCCATGTCAACGAAAGCCAGGTACAGAGGTTTATCCTTAGCTAGGTATTTCTCCTGCAACTGTCTCACTAGAAATAAGGCACCAGTAGTGCTTTTACCTGGCACGAACCCAAACTGCATCTCATCTAAATTGATTCGCTCCCTAATTAGTTGGGCTATGACCCTCTCTGTAACTTTCATAACCTGATCTAACAGCTTGATGCCTCTGTAATTATTTGTATCTAAAGCGTCACCTTTACCTTTGTAGCAGTTGACTGTGATGCTGCTACACCAGTCATTGGGTATGACTCCTTCGTGTATCACCTGGTTCGTAATACGGGTGACTAGGCTATAGCCAACACTGCCAGATATTTTGAGCATCTCTGTAGTGATTCCTGATGGGCCTGGGGCTTTCCCGGTCTTCATACTCTTAATTGCTTTATCTACCCTGGTACTATCAACTCGGATAGCTGGTCCCTCTATTGGGTCGACATACGGCAGGCTCTCTTTCTCCCATTCATTCTCTTTATTAAGCAATCTATCGTAGTGGCATCTCCAGACCTCTTTCTTTGCATCCTCATTTAATGCAAGCGTACCATCATCCATGCGAACACATTTCTCTCCTACAACATCACTATTCTCTCTCCTACACTGTCTTGCAACACGAAATACCTCGAGTCTTTGGTCCTCGCGGTGCAGAACATTGGCAAATCTTTCCTTATCTGCTTCCCCTCTGGCTAAATAAACCTGTCGCCTAGCCTCCCTTCTGGCACATTGGTACAATTCCCTGCTACCACCGTTCTTCCAGTCCTTCCAAGCCTGTTTCTTTTGTCTAATAGCCCTGTCTACCTCCTTGTTCCACCACCACGTTACTCTGGGTCGGGAGGGGACCTTACACCACCCACAAATCTGGTCGGTGGCTTTCAACAGGTTGTCCCACAGAAATCTCCAATTGTCTTCCACGTTGTATGATGCTATATCCCCTTCTATTTCGTTAAATGCTTCAAGTAACTTGTCTCTAAGTCTCTGTCCGTTTGCAGGGTCTTTAAGCTTCCACACCCTTCTCCTCCAAGCCTGTCTAATTCTGGGCACCCATTTTGCCTTGATCCCAAAGTCGCTAACTACTAATCTATGTTGTGGGGTACATTCTTCGCCAGGGTAGGTTTTGGCATTTATAAGCCGCCCTCTTTCCCTATTTCTGGCGAGGATGTAGTCGATTTGGCTAGAGTGTCTGCCGGAGCGGTAGGTGACTAGGTGACTGGCAGGTTTCCTGAAGTTGGTATTGCAGACCATAAGATCGGTTGCATCACAGAACTCCAGCAGTCTGGTTCCCTCCTCGTTGCGGGAACCGAAGCCATAGCCTCCATGTATGCCATGGAAGCCTCCAGCACGACGTCCGACATGACCGTTGAAGTCTCCAGCCACAAAGAGAAGGTCCCTGTCACTCGTCGACGAGGTAGTTTGCAAGAGGGTGTCATAGAATTGGTCTTTCAGACCATCTGGTAGCCCCGGTTGAGGTGCATAGGCTGAGATGACAGTAGCTAATCTATGATGAAGCACTAGTCTGATCTTAAGTACTCTGTCACTTACTCTAACGACCTCGATTACCTTATCCACCCATTTCTCCGCTAGAAGTATTCCTACGCCCCCGACCCCGTCAGTGTTCCCTGCCCAGAAAATCTTGTACCTGTGTTCTTTGCCTGTGAGGAACCTCGCAGAACCTCCTCTCCATCTTACTTCCTGGATGCAGCACATATCTACGCGTCTCCGTTCAAGCATCTCAACAATTTCACCAGATCTACCTTTCAGCGTGCCGACGTTGAGAGTGCCAATCCTAACAGTATGGGTGTTGGGGGTGTGGGCCTGTAGCCTGGGAAGGGGAAAAGCAGTGTCGTGTACCTGAAAAGAAAACTTGCAATTGGAAGAATTCATAAGCAAAACAGTACCTACAACCTGCAAACATTACTCAAACTTAATGCGCTACCCAAAGGTAGGGGAGAGGATGGCCAAGGCCACTAGATGGGTTCCGGGAGACAGCCGAGGATGACAGGTTGACAGAGGAATGCACTTCCGGTGGAGGGCGGGTTACCGTCAGCGAGTAGATAGGGCTCTTAATTGTAGATTTTAAATATTTGAGAGACAACAATGCATAAATCGTAATTTTTAAAAGAGCAATGAATTCTAGGTGAATAGAATATATACGTAGCATGAATTTAGGAAGCTTAGAAAATGAATAAGTATGAATTTAAGACAAAAACTGAATTCAATTGAATTTCATGGAGAGAAACAAGATAAATAATAGAGGGCAGACTAAAGCGCGAAGGTATGAGATGTTTGAGGCCGTAAATAAATAAAAATCTCTATCTTATCTGCATCTTGGAGACTTCGTCGTAGTATGTCAGCGGAGAAGAGATTGAGATAATTTAGAATGGATTTCTCATTTATATATAGCCAGAACCTGAAGACCTTAAGGAAAAACTACGAGAGAGAGAGAGAGGGAGAGAGAGAGAGAGAGAGAGAGAGAGAGAGAGAGAGAGAGAGAGAGAGAGAGAGAGAGAGAGAGAGAGAGAGAGAGAGAGAGAGAGGGACTGATATATATATATATATATATATAAAGAACGAATATCAGTTCTATTGCCTGAGATTTGAAACCACATCACAGAATTACTGGTCGCACTTTCACCCGCCAAATCAGTTTGCAGCAGGAAAAACTTCTTTGTCTTATCAATTGAAACAAATGATTGATGAGTTTTTAATGACCAGGTTTGTCCATCTTTCTATCGACTGCAGGCTGTTATAAATACGACCAACTGACCAGCCAAAGGGCTCAGTTCCCTGCTAGCAATCGTGACAGCTGACGGTTTTGGGGCTGAATGAGAAACGATGTTACTGGGTTAAATGAAAACTACTGTAAGCATCTCTCCTTTCTCCTCCACTCATTTGTTTCACAGTGACATTCATCTACTCACACTTGATTAATCTATCTAATTGTCATGCCTACCACATTTACAGCTTACCCTTTCTATCACATCTGTCACACACCCTTTCCTCAGTAGTAATTTCACAAAGCTAAGTAGATTGTCAACCAATGCAAACAGTTAAAATTATATGTTGATTTTCATCGATCCAATGTGGTTGATTTATAATTGTAAATGTAACGAAAATAAAGATGTTGTTTGAAACTTCACCTTTGAGTTACACACTTTTCAACAAGAAGACATCTCCTGCAAGAATCATCATCAACGTCCAATAACTCCATCTTTAGCAGAGGGTTCATTAGAAATTAATAAATTCAAGTTTAGAGCTTGCGAGTGGATATAGATATATTTTTATATCAGTACAAAGTGAAAAAAAGAACCTACCGATAATTCAACGTTCACCATACTCACAGTGAAAAACATTCCCACTGATACACCTGTCTACCTTGGATATTTATTACGTATCTCACCCACAAGTAGTCCAATTTGTGCACTTGATACACCTAGGCTGGCCTTCCAGATTACATTGAGGGCAATATTTCACTGATCTTATGATATTCTCTAACCTATAATAAGCCGATGCCCACTACTAAGCTTGTGTCTGCTGCCTCCTCTGCCATATTTGTTACAGTTACTGCTCTTTTAAACTATATTACTGCTTTCAATGTCCATCTGTATACCATATACATTAGCAGATAGGTCATACTTTTTTTTACCAAAAATTACGATAAAAATTAGTGGTGGACCTATCCACTCAATATCATATGGATCTGAAGTAGATGGTGGCATATTAGTAGTCCAGACACGTACCCTGGGCTTGGGCTTTTTAGTTTCCAAGTTGTTATGGAAACATTTTTGTGACATCTGTTTACTAGAAACTGAAAACCGGAAGTCTGTGTAGTGATCTTTTTGACAAGATTAATTCACTCCGCTTTTTAGTTTAAAAATTTTAATAACTGCAAACCATAATCATGAGTAAGAGAAGTAGGTTTTAAGTTGAAAGAGCAGACAACATTGTGACAAAAGAACTTGGGTTCTCAAAGGTTTCCGCACAGAAACGCACCAGGTGCACTTTGTCCATGAGCAATCTGGAACTGTTTGAGACCGATGAAGTGAATTTTCTTGGTCATTTCATTACTATGGGTGAAAGTTTGGTTCATCACTACCAGCCTGAAACCAAAGAACAATCAAAGCAGTGGAAGCACACATCTTCTCCTACCCCAAAGAAGGCCAGGGTCATTCCTTCAGCTGGCAAAGTCATGGCATCTGTTTTTTTTGATTCACAAGTTGGCTTGCTGATTGATTACCTTGAAAAGGGTCACACCATGACAGGGCTGTATTATTCTCAGCTACTGAAATGCCTCCAAGAAGCAATCAAAGAAAAAAGGCTGAGAATGCTCACCAGAGGAGTCCTTTTTCATCACGAGAATGCTTCAGCCCATACCTCAGTGGTTGCCATGGCAACAATTCATGATTGTGGATACAAACTTGTTCCTCATCTGCCTTATTCGCCACACTTAGCCCCCTCTGACTTTCATCTATTCTCAAAAATGAAAAAAGCCCTGGCTGGTCACCATTTTGCCAGTGACAATGACATCATAGACGCTGTAGGAAGCTTCTTGGAGTTTCAAACAAAAGACTTCTTCTACTCCGGGATAATGGTGCTTCAGCACTGCTGGAGAAAGTGTTCAGCCATCGAGGGGGACTATGTTGAAAAATAAATCATCAGAAGCCTTGTACCATGTTTTGTTTTTTTTAGGCTCAAGACTTTTCTTACACACCTTGTATATATACATACATACATATATACATATATATATACATATATATATACACACACATATATATATATATATATATATATATATATATATATATATATATATATATATATATATATATATATATATATGAAAGAAGGTTTGAAGATGCACTTATTTTTTAAAAAATATTTATTTACTTAACCGGTTTCACTTTTTTAGAAAAAGATTATCAAAAGTCTTTGAGAATAATAAAAAATGTTAAAAAACAGTTCGAGAATTAAAATGCATATATACATTCTTTGATGATAAAATATATTTAAAGTATAAAGCTTTGTATGAACTTTGTATTGTTACATACTGATTATCACACATTCTCTGATATTAAAATGAAAATGTTAAAAACAGTGTATGAAAATACACATATGGAAAAATAAATATACATATTCTTATACATATTCTTTGACAATACATATACATATTCTTATACATATTCTTTGACAATAAAGTTGAAGAGGAACTGACCTGGCTTTTTCCTCTTGTGTATATTGAGGGAATGTTTTACTGTCTTAAGAGACAGTATGACTGGCTAGCTGGGGTGGGAGGGAAGAAGAGTTAAAAAGGATTTTTTAATTTTATTTTTGATTGGTCTGTGACAGTCTGTCATGGTTCACTGGATTTTGGGACTGGTTTTGTGCACATCTCTATGTGTGTGTGTATATATGTGTGTTTGTGTCCGTGTGTGTGTGTGTGTGTGTGTGTGTGTGTGTGTGTGTGTGTGTGTGTGTGTGTGCCGTTTTTATTGGTCCGAGAGTTTATTGTGGAATGTGTATATGAGTGTGTGTTTGAGTGTTTTTTGTGTCGGTGGGGATGTTAGGTGTGTGTACGTGAGACTGTGCGTATATCTCTTTGTCTGAGTATGTATGTGTTGTTTTGATCGTCCTTGTGGTGTGTGTGTGTGCGTGGGAGTGTTTTGTGTGAGTGTGGGAGTGTGTGTGTGTCTCTCTGTCTGAGTGGGTGTGTTGTTTTAAATATCCTTGTGGTGTGTGTGTGTGTTTGTGTGTGTGTGTGTGTAAGCAAACGTATGTGTGTGATGGTTCATATGTATGTGTATGTCTATGTCTGTGTGCGTGCGTGCGTGTGTGGCATGTGTATATGAGTATTGTGGGTTTTATCTATGGTAGGATGGTGTGTGTATGTGTGTGCACGTTTGTGTGAGTGTGTATGTGTGTGATTAATATTTGTTAGGGTGTTGTGTGTGCGCATGTGTGTGTAGGTGTATATGTGTTTGTTCGTGTGTGTGCGTGAGTGCGTGTGTATGTGTGTTTGTGTGTTTTTTGTGTCGGTGGGGATGTTAGGTGTGTGTACGTGAGAGTGTGCGTATATCTATTTTTCTGAGTATGTATGTGTTGTTTTAATCGTCCTTGTGGTGTGTGTGTGTGAGAGAGAGCGCAACCGTATGTATGTGTGAGGGTGTGTACATATGTGTGCGTCTGTGTGTGTATGTATGTGTGCATCTGTGTGTGTGCGTGGGAGTGTTTTTTGTGAGTGTGGGAGTGTGTGTGTACGTGAGTGTGTGTGTGTCTATCTCTGTCTGAGTGAGTGTGTTGTTCTAAATACCCCTGTGGTGTGTGTGTGTGCGTGCAAGCAACCGCATGTGTGTCCGATGGCTCACATGCATGTGTATGTCTGCATGTGTACGTATGTCCAATATATATATATATATATATATATATATATATATATATATATATATATATATATACATACACATAATAGCATAAAATACAATTATAATTAAGAGCATAGAAGAGACTATGCCTATGCTGAAAATAGATGGCAAATCATCAAACCACTTAAAATCATCACTTTTAAAGTACACACATGTCGAAATCAAGCGAATAGACTGACAGAAGCAATGATTTTAAGTGGTTTGACAATTTAGCATCTATTTTCAGCATAGGCATGGTCTCTGCTATGCCCTTAGTTATAATTGTATTTTATACTATTATGAATTTTTCTATATGAATTCACCATAGTAGGTCTATTTTATATACTGTCCACTGATGAAATTGTTAATGATTTTATCCTTTATTATTATTATAATTGAATATATATATATGTATATATAAACAATATATGAGTATATGCATATATATGTACATACCTTCATCTACATGTACATATAGATACATAACTGGGTACATGACGTGGCAAAAGAACATGGACAAAATGATAAACAAGGTACAACAAACAAGCAAGCCACATAGAAACATCTCCTTCATCAGCTGCCACCATTAAAACACCGGCGTTTATATATATATATATATATATATATATATATATATATATATATATATATTATACCCACACATACACAATGTTCTGGCAAAATTTGATTATGTTTTATGTCTCCCTTCTCCAGAATAGCTTGCTGCATTGGTGAACAGTCAATGGCATTGGAGAGCATAAAGATTAAAGCTGTAGTTGACATGGAGGACTTGAAGCTATCTGAATACTTGAAACAAGTTACCTGCATCATGATGATTCATGTTGGGTGTCAAAATGCTGACATTATGTCTGCTGCTCAATGCTTTGTGAACGTTGGAAAAACTGTAAGATGTGACATGGATGTCATGAAAACCAAGTTGCCCCAAACTGTAATGGTCTTTGGGTGTTTCCATTGAAGGTAATGTCATGCCACATCACATCTTTGAATAGGGCGTTAGATTCCATTTTGAGGCTATGTAAAACTGCTGGAGACTGTGGCCAAATTCTGGCTGCAGAGGATTTCTGCTGGAAGGCTATGTGTGGAAGCAGGATTCGGTTCCTTGCCATGCCTCCAGAAAGAGTCAGAAGTGGTTGTGGGAGAATTTTTATGACTTCACTAGTCCCAATTTCTGGCTTCTTAATTCCCCCAATTGCAATCTCATGGATTATTATGTGTGGGGTGTTGTTGAGAAAGATATCAACTGCTCTGCCTGTAACACCATAGCTGAACTGGTGGGCAAATTCAAAGAGGTGTTCAAACATCTTCACAGGGACACAGTAGGGAACACATGCACCAGGTTCTGAACTGTTTTGAGGCCTTGGTAGAAACTGAGAACAGCTACTTTGAGTAACCTGCTATCATCCAGCCATAATCTAGTTGATATTTTTTGATGTTTTAAAATACTTTATTTTGGGATGTAATATTGTGTTTTCTTTTCCTAACTGTTAAATTTAGCCCAAACACCCTGTACACATGTGTGTAAATGTGTGTATGTGTATATTACATAGATACATTTATATATATACACACATGCACACACACTGACACACACACACATATACATACAAATATGTGTGTGTGTGTGTGTGTGTGTGTGTGTGTACATGTGCTCACACACACTCTATTAAGTGGTTCATTTTAAAAAGGTAAAAAAGAAAAATCAAATAGAGATGAAGACAAAACATATTTTGTTTTTGGCATGGCGTTTACACTCTCCAGACAGCTGACCTCTACAACACAGCATGGTTTTTGTACCTAGTCCCATACAACATTATCTGGCCTGTTTGCTGTTCTTATTAGAATGTTCTTCCAGCATTCTTTGCAGTGTCTTTTCTATGGCCTTGTTTTTTTGCTACTATGTCATGTTTTACAGCAAGGAAGTATCTTTTATCTTTTAATTATTTATGTATGTGTGTGTATATATATAACCAATAGAGCTCAAACTCACTAGCAGAAATTCCAACCACAGAGTAGGTAGGAAAACTTGCAATTGTCGAGTTTCTCAACTCTGCCCTCTTGAAGGCTCCTGTCTATGTAAAAACATAGTCTACAAGTGCTGTGTTATAACACCATGCTCCCACCAAGCAAGGGTATATATTGGCAGCACCATAAATTTCCAGTGCCACTACTGTGCACACATGAACTCTTTCTCCAATCCAAATTCTAAATTATCAACCTCCTTAGCAATGTATACACACAAACTTAGATCTAAAAATATTCCGCACACCCTATCCTGGTCCATAGTAAGCAAAGCTCCCCCATACAATGCAAATATTGGCAAGTGTAAGTTATGTCTAAAAGAAACATTAACCGTTCTTCACCTTCATAACTCCTCATTACTTAATAGATTCTCTGTTTTATATATTCTTGTAAACACAGGTACTATTCATCTTTCATACATTTTGCTAAATCTATCTAATCCCATAACTTTAAGTGTCCATACCCAAAATAACCTTAAACTAAAACAAAGTAAACCTACTACTTAAAAAATACTACCTCCCCCGCTTATTCTTTCTCATTCACACATCTCCAATTACTTCCAAATTCTTTAAATCCACTACTTCTCACTTTCATCTTAGCCTCCCCACCCTTTCCACTTTCAAAACTAACCAATCTACCTCTACACCCCTATTCACAGCCCTCTATTCAATTTCATACACCTCTCCAATATCAACCCAATTTCTTTGTCCCATTAACAACTACGATTTTGACCACCTACTCACCTCCCACTCTATCCCCCCTCCATCTCCTCTCATTCTTCTCTTCATTCTGTACTAATCTCCCTCAGCCACTGAACCAGTCAACTTATTTCCCTCAAATAATGGCCATTCCCATTTTCACTACCTCAACCTTTAACTTTATAGCCTTCATACAAACTAACACAAAGCTTACCATTCACATACTACTTAAACCACCCTTCCCTCTTCCTCCGACCTTCCACCTCTACTACTATCACTAGCCTCATTAATAAACCCTAGCCCTGAAACTTATTTCCTCCTCCCACTACTCTCTATCTAAATACCTCCCGACTCCCACTTCTAATACACTTAGTTCTCCACAAAATCATTCCATCTTTAATCTCCTTTCTGTCAACAACTCAAATGTAAAATTCTTTCCTGAAGACAGAAGCTGGTATTATCCGATGATGGAATCAATTTACAATCATTATTTTGGACCACCGGGCCCCTAGAAACAGTGTTATTGGACTCATAAAACTCTTATTCAACCCCTTTAATTCCTAATATCATTTCTATTCTGTGTAAGTTTGACCTTCTTATATGTAAACATATGTATATTTTTTGTATTAAATGTATTAAATATTTCTTGTATATCAACTAGCCTAACTTACACTTACTCCTCTACCTGTTCAAGTTTAAATCTCTTGAGCACTATGACGTGTATTCTACATGGAGAATATTTGGCTCTCATCTATCTATCTATCTATCTATCTATCTATCTATCTATCTATCTATCTATCTATCTATCTATCTCTCTCTCTAGGAAGGGCATCCAGCTGTAGAAACTCTGCCAAATTAGATTGGAGCCTGGTGTAGCCATCCGGTTGCACCAGTCCTCAGTCAAATCGTCCAACCCATGCTAGCATGGAAAGCGGACGTTAAACGATGATGATGATGATGATGATGATGATGATGATGATGATGATATATATATTATATATATTATATATATTATATATATATGTGACTGTGTGGTAAGTAGCTTGCTTACCAACCACATGGTTCCGGGTTCAGTCCCACTGCGTGGTACCTTGGGCAAGTGTCTTCTACTATAGCCTCGGGCTGACCAAAGCCTTGTGAGTGGATTTGGTGGATGGAAACTGAAAGAAGCCCGTCGTATATATGTATATATATATGTGTGTGTTTGTGTGTCTGTGTTTGCCCCCCCCACCACCATCGCTTGATAACCGTAACTTAGCGGTTCAGCAAAAAGGGACCAAAAGAATAAGTACTAAGCTTACAAAGAATAAGTCCTGGGGTCGATTTTCTCGACTAAAGGCAGTGCTCCAGCATGGCCACAGTCAAATGACTGAAACAAATAAAAGAGTAAAAGAGTATATATATATATATATCATCATCATCATCATCATCGTTTAACGTCCGCTTTCCATGCTAGCATGGGTTGGACGATTTGACTGAGGACTGGTGAAACCGGATGGCAACACCAGGCTCCAATCTAATTTGGCAGAGTTTCTACAGCTGGATGCCCTTCCTAACGCCAACCACTCAGAGAGTGTAGTGGGTGCTTTTACGTGTCACCCGCACGAAAACAGCCATGCTCGAAATGGTGTCTTTTATGTGCCACCCGCACAAGCCAGTCCAGGGGCACTGGCAACGATCTCGCTCGAAAATCCTACGGGAGCCAGTCAGGCGGTACTGGCAACGGCCACGCTCAAAATGGTGCATCTCATGTGCCACCCGCACAAGAGCCAGTCCAGGGGCACTGGCAACGATCTTACTTGGCTTGCCGGGTCTTCTCACGCACAGCACATTTCCAAAGGTCTCGGTCAGTAGTCATCGCCTCGGTGAGGCCCAATGTACGAAGGTCTTGCCTCACCACCTCAGCCCAGGTCTTCCTGGGCCTACCTCTTCCACGGGTTCCCTCAACTGTTAGGGTGTGGCACTTTTTCACGCAGCTATCCTCATCCATTCTCACCACATGTCCATACCAGCGCAATCGTCTCTCTTGCACACCACAACTGATGCTTCTAATGTTCAGCTTTTCTCTCAAGATACTTACACTCTGACGGGTATTCACATTGACATTACACATCCAACGGAGCATACTGGCTTCATTCCTTGCGAGCTTACGTATGTCCTCAGCAGTTACAGCCCATGTTTCACTGCCATGTAGCATGGCTGTTCGTACGCATGCCTCATGGTAAACCATGGTTTAATATATTCAGATAAGAAAAGAAATGGAGCAACAATTAACAATTAGAAGTTGATCATTGGTATTAAATGGTCATAGTTTAATAGCAGTTGAAATAACATTTACAACTGTTTCAGTTTATTTTTGAGATAAATTTGCATTTATCTTGTTTCTTCTAACAAACATCATCAGAATGATTTAGAGTTTATTGGAGGAATATAGACAGGAGGAAAAGGAAAAGGAAAAGAAAAAGGAAAAAGGAAAAGAAAAAGGAAAAAGGAAAAGAAAAAGGAAAAAGGAAAAGAAAAAGGAAAAAGGAAAGGAAAAAGGAAAAAAGTTTAAGTCTTTAGGCTTACATTTTTGTGTCCTTTAAAGGTTGCATGTGTGTGTACATTTCTTCAATTAGATGAATGGAGCAGTAAGTAGGGAAAATGACTAGTTGACTGGAGGTGTTAGTTGAAAGAGTAGTAATAACGCTGGTAGTAATATCTGGTGTCATTAACTGTAATAAATAACGCCATTTGAGTTCACTAGATAAGTCCCCATGATTACAAATAATGCCCTTGTTAAAAATTAAAGATGCTCTTAAAAGTTTAAGTGTGATATACAGTATAAATCTGGATTACATAGAAAGGCATAATAAATAAATAAATAAAAATGTTATGTGTGGTGTGAGCTATCTACTTGTTAATATAATTAAAGTCAATCAACTCAGACTAGGCTAAATCGCTTGTTTAATCGTACTTATGTTAGTGGCAGCCCTAGCAATTAGTATGTTAGTCAGTGATCTAACTTTAATGTGAATATATTAAGGAGAATTATAGTTCCGGGTGTACATCATACATTTAAGATAAATAATTCAGTTAGTAGGGGTAATTTAATGTAATTGTAATATGATATTAAATCATACTCTGTGGTAAGGGGGAGGGTCGGGGTGGGGGGTAATTAGAGGTTTTAGGTAGATCAGCTAATAACCTGTAATGTAGGTATTAGTGGTATTTAGAGAATAAGAATTTATCTTTATGTAAGCATGTTGTATTTTTCTTGCCATGTTTATTAAGTAATTCTGATTTGGCCATTAAAATGAAGAATTTCTCATTAATGCATAAATTGCAATGATTATTTTTAAGGTTATATGAAGATGTTTTGGCTAGGATGTGCCATTCTGATCTATAATTAATGTTATTATCTTTAAGTTCCCAGATGTAATTGCTTAATCTGGTAGAGTTAGCATTATTTCTATTTCTGAAACTTGAGAGATGGGAACTATATCTAAGCTTCATTTCCCTTTTAGTTGCTCTTATTATAAGTTTTCCTGTAATTATTGGAGAATACATCACATTGGAAGATTACATTCTTAGTTTTACATTTATTCAAGAATTCACAAATATTTTTATCTCTGAAACCACGTAGATTAGTAAGATTATCTATAATACAGTTCTATGTTTAAGAGATGAGGAATTATGTACATTATTTATATTTGATGGATATTTGTCCTCATCTTGTTTATTGTTAACACAACGTTTCAGCTGATATACCCTCCAGCCTTCATCAGGTGTCTTGGGGAAATTTCGAACCTGGGTTCTAATTCCTAAGGTATTTTTCGATGTTATTATTATTATTATTATTATTGTTATTATTCAGGTCACTGTCTGGAATTGAACTCGGAATCTTGGGGTTAGTAGCCTGCGCTCTTAACCACTATGCTATGTGCCGTGGTTAAGAGCACAGGCTACTAACCCCAAGATTCTGAGTTCAATTCCAGGCAGTGACCTGAATAAAAATAATAATAATAATAATAATAATAATAATAATAATAATAATAATAATCATCATCATCGTTTAACGTCCGCTTTCCATGCTAGCATGGGTTGGACGATTTGACTGAGGACTGGTGAAACCAGATGGCTACACCAGGCTCCAATCTGATTTGGCAGAGTTTCTACAGCTGGATGCCCTTCCTAACGCCAACCACTCAGAGAGTGTAGTGGGTGCTTTTACGTGTCATCCACATGAAGGCCAGTCAGACAGTACTGGCAACGGCCACGTTCAAAATGGTGTATTTTATGTGCCACCCGCACAAGAGCCAGTCCAGCGGCACTGGCAACGATCTCACTCGAAAATCCTTACACATGTCACGGGCATAAGTGCCAGAAAAGCGACGCTGGGCACAGGTGCCATCCCGATTTCGCTTTCGCTTGCCCCAATAAGTCTTCACAAGCTGAGTTTCGTATATATATGTTTGTGTGTCTGTGTTTGTCCCCCACCATCGTTTGACAACTGGTGCAAGTGTGTTTACGTCCCCGTAACTTACCGGATTGACAAAAGTGCTCGATAAAATGAGTACTAGGCTTACAAAGAATAAGTCCTGGGGTCAGTTCGTTCGACTAAAAGCGGTGCTCCAGCATGGCTGCAATCAAATGACTGAAACAAGTAAAGGAGTAAATATATTTATACGTTTACACACACACACACACACACACACACACACACACATATATATATATATATATATATATATATATATATATATAATTCCAAGAGAGTTAGAGGTTGTGAATCCAGCCAACTAAGGGATAATATCTATCCAATATACTACTGGTAGAATACCCAATTATTAATACACAAGTGACTAATACCCGGAAATTTATGACTTGTGGTACCAACTAACCTACTTATTGTGGACTTTTGTCTAAAGCCCTCAATAGAAAGCCTATCACATGTTTATATGAATATATATATGTTTGTGTATAATTATTATTATTATATAAAAAGAATAATACAAACTGCTGCAATAATACTCCCTTCTCAACACATGTAATACGTATGTACCTATGGGTATGTTTGTACGTAATTATATATATTTATATATATATACATACATGAGTGGTTGGCGTTAGGAAGGGCATCCAGCTGTAGAAACTCTGCCAAATCAGACTGGAGCCTGGTGTTGCCATCCGGTTTCACCAGTCCTCTGTCAAATCATCCAACCCATGCTAGCATGGAAAGCGGATGTTAAACAATGATGATGATGATATATATATATATATATATATGTATGTATGTATTCCTCATGTATATGCCTTTTCATTCCTACATAACTACAATAATCTTAAGGTACATTGATTTTTTAAATTACACTATTATTTCTCTTTTAATGACTTTCTCCTACCTCTGTTTATACTTTATCTAATAAGAATAATATAATATAATACACCTAACAATAACAATAATTGATTCCTTTGTATGCATATACATATACATATGCATATACATTTTAATATATGTATCTATGTGTTTATGTATATTTATGTATATGTAAAAGTATGTATATATGTATGTATTTATATTTATAACTTAATCTTATGAACTTTCTAAACTCTCTGACGAAGCCTAGAGACACACCCAAGTACCTTAATCTTATCTATCAACTACTTCAATTCACTGGAGGGATAAAATTAGAATAGGGCATTATGGCCTCTTGGCTGAAACAGCTGTAAGATATCCTACTTTCTATGCTCTACGTTATATATTTTAATAATTACTGGTATTTTATATTTTATATATTATATATGTAAAGCATAATATGTTATACATGTATGTATATTGTTATAATTGTCTTTTTAAAAAATAAATACACATAATATAATGTCTAAAAGTTGATGAATACCACCTCTTGATTCCCTCCATTTTCTTATTGCTCTATGTGTGTGTGTGTGTGTGTGTGTTTGTGTGTTTTGCTTGTGGATTAATAATTGTTTGAACATGTGTGTGTGTATATATGTTTTGGAGTGTATGTATGTGTGCATGTAGATTAATTTTTGGATAAATTTCTCTCATTTGTATGTGGATATGTATTTAGGTATGGTTTGGTGATTTTTAAAGTGTTCTGTGTGGGTGTGAATTTGTATATATTTTGTGTGTACATATGTTTGTTTCTGAGCGTGTGAATATATGTACGTGTGTATGAGCGTGTTTGTCTATATGTAAATCTGTGTATGTATAAATGTATGTGTATTTTTGCGTATGTTTATAAATAGGCGTGTGTGTGTGTGTATGTGCATGAATGCTTGTATGTGTGAATGTTAGTGCATGTGTAGTGTTTGCGTGTGTGAGTTTATGTATGTCTATTTAAATGTATTCGTATGTGTGTGTCTGTGCCTGTACTTTGTGTGTGTGTGTTTATATGACTATATGTACGCGCTTTCTCCGATAATGGCACTATTTCCAATTTATCTGTGTATCCCTACGCGAAAACAGTCCATATCATTCCAATGTAAGTCATCGTCAGTGTGAAAGTAAACCCAGTTTCGATGACGATGTAAGGCCAGGCTGTCTGCTTCGGCGAACCTTTCATACAATGGCATAATATTAACTAAAAACTCACTCTACATATATTTATGTATGTATACCCGTGTGGGACACGTAGTGTTCGACCATGGATTTTGCTCGCTCCGTATTAACCGGACGGAATAATGAGGGATACAGCCGAAAAGCAACAATCGGTATGTAGTTTAACTGATTTGGTATAATAAAACGAGAGCATGCATCAATAACGTAAAAATGGGGGGTCATTTTTTTGTATGGAGATAGGTTAGAAATTGATCCCCTACTTTACGGCCGATCGTTTGCAAGGTACCCTGATCACTTTTTTCATTTGACTTCCTTTCTTATTCGTGTTTTCATACCTGAGTTTATTTATATAACGAATACCTAGCGGATTTTTTTCTCAAAAGACTTTATTGTCATATATTAATGTTTGCTTTTAATAATCAAGCATTATTATTATTATTATTGTTATTATTATTATTATTATCATTATTATTATTATTATTATTTGCGTTTCTTGTCCAGCTGAATATTGTCTGTTGAATATTGATGGTCGAATTGAATATTGATGATCAAATTTCGTGCGGGGTTTATAAATCTTGTCTTTTTATTGAGCAATATGTCGCTTCTACAAGTGTCCGATCACATGCACACATACGAACATATACACACACATACAATTTCACACGCAAACATACGCGTACACACACATACGTGTGCATTTGTTGTGTGTGTGTAACATAAATATATACAGGTGTAAATGTACACATATATGAATATATATATATATGTACTGTGTGTTTATTTCCTCGTACCTAGGTGTGAATTTATTGTATTTATCTAAGTTTATGTGTGAAGTACTCTCAGGTTCAACGATATAACCCCAACCCTTATAACCACAAGCTTCTCTCTCACTCTCACTCTCTCTCTCTCTCTCTCTCTATATATATATATATATATATATATATGCACACACATAACTGAAAGAAGCCCCTCATATGTGTATGTGTGTGTGCTTGGCCTCCACCACCACTTAACAACATGTGTTGGTGTGTTTATTCCCTGAAACAGCGGTTCGGCAAAAGAGACCGATAGAATAAGTACCAGGCTTACAATGAAAATAGGTACTGCGGTCGATTAGTTTGACTAAAATTTCTCAAGGTTTTGCCCCAGTATAGCTGCTGTCTAATGACTGAAATGAGTAAAAAGATAAAGATATAAAAGATATATATATATAGAGAGAGAGAAAGAAAGAGAGAGGTGTGAGTGTGTGGTAAGAAGCTTGCTTTCTAACCACATGGTTCCAGGGTAAGTGCCACTGCATGCCACTTTGGAAACGTATCTTCTATAACCTTAGGCAGACCAAAGCCTTGTAAGTGGATTTGGTGGACGGAAACTAAAAGATGCCCATTGTATATATATATATATATATATATATATATACACATGTGTGCCTTTGTGTCTGTGTTTGTCCCCCACCACCGCTTGACAGCTGGTGTTGGTTTGTTTATGTCTCCTTAACTTAGCAGTTCAGTAAAAAGAGACCAATAAATAAAAAATGAGTACTAGGGGCAATTTATTTGACTTAAAGTTCCCCAGGGTGGTGCCCCAGCATGGACACAGATAAATGTATGTATGTGTGTATGTATACATATATATTATAGTACACTTCATGTTTGCAGCTCCAAAGAAGCTATACAGTTTAACTCAGGCACTCAATTACGAGTCCACCGCATCTTATAGCAGAAATATCTCTTATTTTCTTATTACCACTGTTCTTGACTAATGCTTTGTTCAGAAACTCACATATATTGAGGTCTACACCTGGTTATAAGTATCGCAAATACAATATATATAACATATGTGTATCATCATCATCATCATCATCGTTTAACGTCCGCTTTCCATGCTAGCATGGGTTGGACGATTTGACTGAGGACTGGTGAAACCGGATGGCAACACCAGGCTCCAGTCTGATTTGGCAGAGTTTCTACAGCTGGATGCCCTTCCTAATGCCAACCACTCAGAGAGTGTAGTGGGTGCTTTTACGTGTCACCCGCACGAAACGGCCACGCTCGAAATGGTGTCTTTTATGTGCCACCCGCACAAGCCAGTCCAGGGGCACTCGCAACGATCTCGCTCGAAAATCCTACAGGAGCCAGTCAGGCGGTACTGGCAAAGGCCACGCTCAAAATGGTGCATCTCATGTGCCACCCGCACAAGAACCAGTCCAGGGGCACTGGCAACGATCTTACTTGGCTTGCCGGGTCTTCTCACGCACAGCACATTTCCAAAGGTCTCGGTCAGTAGTCATCGCCTCGGTGAGGCCCAATGTACGGAGGTCTTGCCTCACCACCTCAGCCCAGGTCTTCCTGGGCCTACCTCTTCCACGGGTTCCCTCAACTGTTAGGGTGTGGCACTTTTTCACGCAGCTATCCTCCTCCATTCTCACCACATGTCCATACCAGCGCAATCGTCTCTCTTGCACGCCACAACTGATGCTTCTAATGTTCAGCTTTTCTCTCAAGATACTTACACTCTGACGGGTATTCACATTGACATTACACATCCAACGGAGCATACTGGCTTCATTCCTTGCGAGCTTACGTATGTCCTCAGCAGTTACAGCCCATGTTTCACTGCCATGTAGCATGGTTGTTCGTACGCATGCGTCATACAGTCTGCCTTTTACTCTGAGTGAGAGTCCCTTTGTCGCCAGCAGGGGTAAGAGCTCTCTAAACTTTGCCCAGGCTATTGTGTGTATATATATATATATGTGTGTGTGTGTGTATATATATATATGTGTATATATCTATCTATCTCTCTCTCTCTCTATATATATATAGATATAGATATGTATATATATATGTATATATATATATATAGATAGATATATATAGATATCATTATATGAACACACACACACACACATATATATATGTATATATATATATATATATATATATATATATATATATATATATATATATATACATATATATATATATATCATTATATGAACACACACACACACATATTATATATTGTTTGTACATACATATATATATATATGTGTGTGTGTGTGTGTGTGTAAATATATTTGTATAATATATTTACATATATAATGTATATCTGGTATATATGTATAATATATGATATATATTCTCCGACAGCTGGTTGTTTTATAGGCGCAGGCATGGCGGTGTGCTAAGAAGCTTGCTTCCCAACCACATGGTTCCAAATTCAGTCCTACTGCATGTGTCTTCTACTATAGCCTTGGGCCAGACTGTATGACGCATGCGTACGAACAACCATGCTACATGGCAGTGAAACATGGGCTGTAACTGCTGAGGACATACGTAAGCTCGCAAGGAATGAAGCCAGTATGCTCCGTTGGATGTGTAATGTCAATGTGAATACCCGTCAGAGTGTAAGTATCTTGAGAGAAAAGCTGAACATTAGAAGCATCAGTTGTGGCGTGCAAGAGAGACGATTGCGCTGGTATGGACATGTGGTGAGAATGGAGGAGGATAGCTGCGTGAAAAAGTGCCACACCCTAACAGTTGAGGGAACCCGTGGAAGAGGTAGGCCCAGGAAGACCTGGGCTGAGGTGGTGAGGCAAGACCTTCGTACATTGGGCCTCACCGAGGCGATGACTACGGACCGAGACCTTTGGAAATGGGCTGTGCGTGAGAAGACCCGGCAAGCCAAGTAAGATCGTTGCCAGTGCCCCTGGACTGGTTCTTGTGCGGGTGGCACATGAGATGCACCATTTTGAGCGTGGCCGTTGCCAGTACCGCCTGACTGGCTCCTGTAGGATTTTCGAGCGAGATCGTTGCCAGTGCCCCTGGACTGGCTTGTGCGGGTGGCACATAAAAGACACCATTTCGAGCGTGGCCGTTTTCGTGCGGGTGACACGTAAAAGCACCCACTACACTCTCTGAGTGGTTGGCGTTAGGAAGGGCATCCAGCTGTAGAAACTCTGCCAAATCAGACTGGAGCCTGGTGTTGCCATCCGGTTTCACCAGTCCTCAGTCAAATCGTCCAACCCATGCTAGCATGGAAAGCGGACGTTAAACGATGATGATGATGATGATGAATATATGTGTAGGCGTGGCTGTATAGTAAGAAGCTTGCTTCCCAACCACATGGCTCTGGGTTCAATCCCACTGAATGGTACCTCAGGCAAGTGTCTTCTACCATAACCTCGGGCTGACCAAAGCTTTGTGAGTGGATTTGGTAGTTGGAAACTGAAAGGAATCTGTTGTGTATATATATATATATATATATATATATATATGTATACATATTCATGTGTGTGTGTCTTTGTGTTTGTGTCCTCCCAATCGATGTTAATGTGTTTATGTCCTTGAAACTTAGCAGTTTGGTAAAAAAAATTCCAATAGAAAAAGTACTAGGCTTACAAAGAATGAGTCCTGGGGTCAGTTTGTTCGACTAAAGGTGGTGCTCCAGCATGGCTGCAGTCAATGACTGAAACGTGCAAAGGAGTTAGAGTATATGTATATTATACATATAATCTATCTATATATATATATATTGTATATAAAGGGTGCAGAGTCACACTGATAACCAGCTGGCAGAGAATCTGCCCGGGGTTAAACTAGTAGTAACAAGAAACAGCCACTTTGATGTGGCAACCGACTTTACTTTTTAGGATAGTTACTACTCTATCACTTCTTGAGATTTTACAACTAGCTATTTTGTGTGTGTGTGTGTGTGTGTGTATATATATATATATATATATATATATATATATATATATATATATATATATATATATATATATACATACATATATACAGGGTGTCTCAAAATTAAGGCAACCAACTTTTTTCAATTTTGCCAAAGTGAAATATTGTTATATTTTGGGTTGAAGTGTTACAATGCAATGGTAAAGGAAATACAATTATGACACTACTACATTTATTCGATATGACCACCTTTGTTTCGAATCATGTCATTGAGTCTAGGTATGAATGCTTCACATGTGGCATGCAGCTGTTCTTGTGGAATCAAAGCCCATTTGGTGCAATTTTGACTTCAGAGCATTGAGTGAAGCATGAGAAGTGATTGTCTTTAACATGGACCAAACAGAAAAATCCAATGGACTTCTTGGAGGCCATACATCCTTGCCTATGAGCGATGGAATGTTTTTTCTGAATCCAGTGTTGTATCTGTTTGGAGCTGTAGGATGGTACCAAGTCCTGTTGGAGGCTTCAAGGTGCACCTTCAAAGTGCTCATTAGCCCATGGAAGCAGTTCAGCTTCCAGAATGTTGCTAATGTATCACTGGGTGTTAATTTTAACACCTGAGGGCACAAAAACAAGGGAAGACTTCCCAATGGCTGTCACAGTTGCCCAAACCATAACTGACTGTGGATTTTGACATTGATTTATGAGTCTGCCCTTGACAGAGCCAGATACACTCCAAAGTCGGTTATTCTGGTAGTTTACTGTGTTCGATGGCAAGGAATGCTAAGCCTGTTTGTTTTGGCTAAGTCAAAATGGTTTTTTGTATTCTTCCTTCCCACTTGGATTGTTTAAATGTAGTTACAACAGTAATATGTCCTTCTACTGAAATGAAATTTGAGTAAGTTTTCTGTATCTTTGTGCAACTGAAGATTGCTCTGCATTTTACATTTAATGTAATGCTCACATTGCTTAAATAAATGGAGTAGCATGAAATGATCGTACTGCAGTAACCTTGAATATCCTTGTTGCTTATTTTGAATATATACATATATGTGTGTGTATATGTATATATATATATATATATATATATATATATATATAGCAATAAGAAAATGGAGGAGAATATGCGGTATCCATCGACTTGCAGACAGTGTATTCCATTGAATTAATTAATTTATTTTGTAACTAAAATGACAAAATCCACAATATACAGATGCTTATGACATACCATGTCATATTAACAATTATGGTTACAAATATAAAGTACATTTAGCAATTGGAGAATATACAGAAACTTACAGACAGAGATATATTTTTTCATTTTATCTAGTTTCAGCTCATGAGCTGTGGCCATGCTGAGGTACTGTCATTTGGTGTTGCTACATAATTTTACTTCATGAATTGACATTTGGTGCATGAGAGAGTTTGATGCAGCTGCCCTCATCTGCACCTCCTGCTGCGATGTTGGTTCATCTGGGACACTTGACAGGAAGAGGTCCAGCTTTATTTTGAAGATACCTACATCCACCCCATGCAGGTCTCTCAGGTCCTTTGGGAGGAAATTGAAGAGCTGTGGACCTCTGAAGTCCAGGCTATTGCAGTATCTTGTTCTACATCTTGATGGCGAATTTGGAGTCCTTGGCATTATGCAGTGTCGTCCAGCTCTTTTATTTGTGTAACTTTCAATGCCAAAGTTTGGGACAAGTCCTTCAAGGATCTTCCAGATGTATATTATGGCATATCTTTCTTGCCTACGCTCTAAGGAATAGAGTCTTAATCTCTTGAGTCTTTCCCAATAGCTTATATGCTGCATAAAGGCTATCTTCTTCATGTAGCTTCGTTGGATTGCCTGAAGTTCTGAGATTAATATGACACTGGTTGGTGACCATAGCTGAGAGCAATAGTCAAAGTGGCTTAGGACGTGTCCTCCAGAGGACCATCATGGTTTCCTGATTTCTTGTTCTAAAAGTTCTAAGAATCCATCTGGTTAGTTGCTTGCATTTCATTGACAATTTAGCAACATGCACATGAAAGGATGCATTATTACTCATGTAGATGCCCAGGTCTCACACTGACTGTGCCTCTGGGATTGCAGTCCCTCCAGGTCCAGTGTATTTAATGGGTACTGCATTTAGTTTTGCATGCTGATAGCACAAAGCTTGAAACTTTTCAGCATTAAACTGCATGTTATTCTTTTCATCCCACTTGTATATTTCATCCAGCTCACATTGCAGGTGCATAGTGTCTTCAGGGTTCTGTATTACCTGTGAGACTTTTGTGTCATCTGCATAACTTGCGACCGTGGCTCTCTGTGTGGCTGAGGGCATGTCTGAGGGCATTTTGAACAGTAGTGGTTCCAAAACAGTGCCTTGCAGAACACCGCTCACTATTTGCGTGTCATTGGAGGTGGCCCCATTGGCTACTACCACCTGACTTCTATCCTTCAGAAAGTCATGAAGCCATTCTCCCAATTTTCCAACTATGCTGAGATCATGCAGTTTGTGACATATCATTCCATGACTGACTTTATCAAAGGCCTTTGCAAAGTCGAGACATATCACTTCCACATTTGAGTGGTTGAGCAGCTGTTTCAGCACCCAGTCATAGTGTTGTAAGAGCTGAGTCAGGCAGCTTCTTCCTGGTCGGAAAGCATGTTGGGTGTCAGGCAGGAAGTCATTTTCTTCAAGGAAGGCGATTAGTTTTCTTCTGACTATTTGTTCCATGATCTTGCTGATGTGTGAGGTCAGAGAGATAGGTCTGTAGTTCTTGGCCTCCGCTCTGCTACCTCCTTTATGAATAGGGCATATTTTACCCTCCTTCAGTTTTCTTGGGAGTTTGCCAGATGCAAGGAAGCTCTGAAAGAGGGACTGCAGTGGTCTTGCTAGGACTCGCTTACATAGTTTTAGAAGGATTGCTGGGTATCCATCAGGGCCAGCAGCTGAGTTTGGGTTCAGTTCATCTATAGCCCTTATTACATCGTCTTCCTTTATATCGATGTAATCGATCATCATTGCCTCTGTTTTTATATCTG
>NC_142934.1:31920597-31923097 GCF_046866305.1 Octopus bimaculoides
TAACATCCGTATATTAATATACCACAAAGTAATGATGTTTCATTTATCATGTTTGCATTCTTCACTTCAAATCGGTATGTTATTAATCTTAATATTTTTAATATATTCTTAAACAATATATATTTCTGCCTCAATCACCACTTGTTCTTTATTTTCCCCTTCTACAGTTAGTTAAGTAAATTCTTCCTAGTAATGCCACACTGGTTGTTGTTCGTACCATTGGTAACTTCAATTAAGTATTTCCAATCTTCTCCTTGTAAGCGTGCACATTATTTTTATTTTTATTATTTCTCCACTAAATATCCTGTACCTTGTTTTACTATTAACTTGCGTTAATATCCGTATAATAATATAATATATTACTAGGCTATGATGCTTTATTTATTTTTTATATTTACTTTCTTCATTTTATATTAGTATGTCCTTAGTTATACTAAAGGTTTAAATTAAATGATTAAAATGGGGGGAGGAAGGCAAAATAGATCACAGTAAAGTAAACTAGAAGTCGTAAGCTAATTGCTAAGTCAAAAGTGAAGGAAGGGAGAGAACCAAGAGAGTTCATCAAATATAAAAAAAATGTTCTCCTTAAGGAAAAAACTAAGGACATACTAATATAAAGTGAAGAAAGTAAATATAAAAAATAAATAAAGCATCATAGCCTAGTAATATATTATATTATTATACGGATATTAACGCAAGTTAATAGTAAAACAAGGTACAGGATATTTAGTGGAGAAATAATAAAAATAATGTGCACGCTTACACTATTAATATTCCTGGAGGCAGTACATACGTGTCAATTTGTTATTCTCTCTTCCCTATTTGTGATGAAGCTTCAGAGTTCCCGATTTAAACAATTCTTTATTGATCCAATACATCCCCACCCTACTTAATTTGCATAAACATGTTCACCACATTTTCTTTCCTTTAGCTCTATTTACACAGCTGTTGTTCTGTGTTTAGGGCATCAGTTGCTTTTAATCCGGCCCTGACTGTCAATGTGCATTATTGTGTCAGTAAGAATATGCTTGTATCAGCCAACTCACGGTTTTTTTTTTTACATTTACATACGTATTTTCTAATATAACTTTCGTACACATATATGTACGAATTGGTAAATTAAGCAAGGGCTTAGGGCTTCAGAGGAAGGTGTACAGCATAGTTCCCTGCAGTGATAGACTTAGCACGGCGATAAACAGCGCAGTGGAACCCGGTTCCGTGGTTTTAAAGTAAATAAATAAATAAATACGTGCTGAAAATTTACATTTTTTTTCTTGTTGGCTGCAAGAAAGGTAAATAGTTGACCGTATTGCTGCTATTTAGAGTTAAGTAAATAAAACCATTTTTTAAAAAATTACATATTATATTTAATATAGTTATGGAAGAAAAATCTTTTATTTTATCTGTAACATTTATTATGTCTTAATTATTGGATGAGTATAGTGGGGTAGCCATGACTGGGCTGTTTTAGGGCATCAGTTACCCTTAACCTGGCCCCGACTGACCACAAACGTATACACACTGTATTCAAAAGTTCTTCACTGACACACAATGGCCTGCATACTAACACCTAGCTCAACATCAGAGACTCTACGTGCTCTCCGTTACTAGAAATAGCAGCTAAATCAACCACCACCACCACTCTCCTAGGGGCACAATGCCTGAAATTTTGGGGGTAGGGGCTAGTCAATTATATCAACTTCAGTACTCAACTAGTACTTATGCTATCGACCCCGAAAGAATAAAAGGCAAAGTCAACCTCGGCGGTATTTGAACTTATAGCGTAAAGCCGAAACAGATGTTAGATATACTCTTTAGAAAAATACGTGATGGTCATGACTTGATGACGTCTGACCTGGGGCTAATTTACTGCACACACACACACTGACATACATATCGATACATTTTCACAATACATATGCACAATTCAATCATACAGATGATTCAATAGCCACGAAGGTTTTTTTTCACGTAGCCACACTCGCACTTTGGTTTTTACACAAAAACCTTTACACGTTCATTCGACAGTCACTAATACATTTGTGATTGTGTGTCTTTAGAAGTATTTTCAGGTTCACTCTACTTTCTTTTCTTTATTCTCACCGCTACCATCATTATTTTTCTCCCTCAGTTGTCTCATTAATATTCTCTCTGTGTTTCTGTCTTTATGTCGTAAATGTTGTCATAGTAACTATAGATAGTCATCAGATTATATTTACGTTTTCGGCGTTACCATTGAAAACCATCCCTCGAAGCAATCACAAAACTGTCACACCCCTCTCCTTCCATACCAAATCTTTCTTCCTCTTTCTATTCCTCCTGATACTTTTTCTCTCTCTCCCCAGCCCTCTCATTCGCACCCCCTTCTTTATATATCTCTCACTTCCCTTCCCTCCTACCTCTATCTTTCTTCATATCCGCCTACATTTACACCTGCAGACACCTACACACATCTGTTACTTTTTAGCCCAAGGTCCGTCCTGGTCGAGCAAAACGTCCA